>NW_022196911.1:62085409-62089352 GCF_008632895.1 Mastomys coucha
GTGTGTGTGTATTTATAGCACAGCATTCTTGTGATTGTCTCCTTGTACCTTGTGGGTTCCTGGGATAGAAACCAGGTCTTCAGACATGGAAGCAAATACCTTTATCCACTGAACCATCCTGATGGCCCAGAACTCACTCATTTCTTTATCCACAAACCTTCTGTTGCATCCTACACCATCACCTTTGGGTTTCCCCTAGAACTATAATGAGAAATCATGACCTATCCCTAGTGAAGCATGCTAAAAAAACAGGACTTGATGAACAACTGTGCCACCCTAACCATCACCACATGGCCCCAGGGAGATATTTCCTCCATGGAAAGTCCGTAATTCTTATTAAGAAATGGCGTATCTTAAAGAAGCTGGTTAAAGGGAGAAGCAGATGGGTTCTGACACATTCTCCCAGGGTGAACCTTCTGTGGGTGGTCAGTTTCACAAGAAGCTGCATCGTCCTCCATGACTTCTGCACGTACCTAATATTCTAGGTACAAGACACAATAATTAACTGTGTGCTCTAATAAACTGGGTGGCAATTAAAACTGAGATTGCTAAGCAGGTCTTAAGAAGTCATGTTATATGGTGTGATTCTAATATTTTCTGACAAAGGTCTAAAAAGAAGCATAGAATGGCTCCTTCTATTAGTTATGTTTTAATTATTAAGCCAATTATATGGATGAAGCAGCAAGCAGTAATTGAGCTCCTCGGTAATCCAGTTCCTTGGTTGTCACCTAATTCTTGCTCTTTCAGCTACCAGACTGTGGGACTCTTAATGGAAGAAATTTATTCTAGAGTGTGTTTTTCCTTGTGCCCCCGATCTTATATTCCCGAAACACTGGAGCAAGAAAGAACCTCCCAGGCACGTAAAGTGATGTGTTCCTGTGCACGGTCATCAATGGCTTTGAGTGAACACTCTGGCCAACCAAAGTGTTCAGAATTGCACTGCCTTGATTGTGGAACCTAGAAAAACCTGGGAAAAGAGTGGGATGATTTTCTTGACCCCCTCGCTGAGTCGAGAATGTAAACCCAGTGCTTCCAGGGTACATCTCTCTTTACTGTGTGTCTAGTTTTGTATGCTCTAGCTTTCTGGAAATGGCTGCTCTGTTTCCCTTGGAATCTATTCAAGTACAATACTTCTCTGCCCTGTAAGCAGAACTAGGAGTCCAAGAGAAGGAAGAAGAAAGATGATGAGGAAGAATCATGTCCAGAGAAAGCAGACCCTCGGGGCTACATTGAGAGGAATGAGCTCCCCATCAAAAGTGACTTGGGGAGTGACATAGCAACTCACCCATCAAGTGTAGAACACTTTTATATGAGTGAGGAGGTATGGCTTACTGCTAATCACACAAGCGAGGCTGAAGATATAAATAGAGTGCTTGATACCTTAGACAAAGATGCTGTAAAAGATGGGTCAGGATAGACTTGATCACATGTGATAGCTAGCCATAGAAGGATGTACACGTGTGCATATATCTAGCTCTTCCTGGGAAGAATATGCTGCTACTATCATAGGCTACTTCCTGCATATACACACATTGCAACATACACAGGTATGTTCTAGTGGCTTCTTTGTTCCATTTTTCCTTCAAACTATTTAAACATCAAATCTATATTATTTTGTTTACTGCAGTCTTGTTGTATACTTTGTTGCCCTTCTAGGTTCAATTTTTTTATTTTTAGAATAGCTAATCTATTATCACATATTTTTATTCCAGGTTCAGTTTCTCTTTCAGTATTAATGGTCCCACAAATTCTTCCTGGAATTTCTTCATAAGTCAGTTTTACTCTATAAAAGTCGATTTTAGTTGAGTTGGCTGAAAGGGACTTCCCACCGGGAACACAGTGGTTCTCTAATAGTTATTAGTTATTATTAATAATTGTTGACTGTTATTAATCCACCTTTTTGTTCCATTCTTAATAGTCTCCTTGTTACTCTTTACATATTCTAATCATTTGATCATAGTATACTTCTGAATTATCAACTGTTGCTTTTTAAAAGATTCTCCATTTTTTCTTGTACTTTGTATTTATCTCTTTCTCAGACTCCTAAGAAACAGCCTACCTCTAGGGATGAGTAAGAAAGTAAGAAACACAGGCATAGGCAAAGAAATGATCTTACAGAAAGAAAGAAATTGGTAGAAATTTCAAAAACGTATCTCCAGTGGGCTGGCCGAGTGTGCCTCCCTTGGCTGCAGGCTCCTTGGTCTCTGTTCTTCCCACTGCTACTATCATCTCCTGTTCTCTCTGGTAACACACACCAGTCTGCCTCTGTTCTGGGCACTTGCTACACAGATGTCTTGCTCATCCAGGGCTGCCTCTGATTCCCACGCTCCCACTGCTGGCAAGTAAGTCTGCATCTATGTTATGTGGCCACATTCTCAAAGAAAAGCAGGTAGCTTTTTCCTTCTGTCTGTTTCCCTTAATCAATAGTGCCAATGTCAGGGAATCAGCCTGTGATCTTGAATTGTTTTCCAGCTTTCCCACAGACTGCTCCTAAAGTAGCCCACTGTGAGTAGAACGCAGGGTTCATGATCTAAGACAAGCAGCTACGGTGTGGATGTTATTTGCTCTCCAAAGGTTGTACTGTGGGAGTTTGTTTCTCAATGTGAAGGGACCTTCAATACATGGGGCCTGAAAGATGGCAATTAGGTTATTGGGGGCTCCACACTCATGAAGGGGTAAATGCTGTCTTGTGGAAGTGGGCTAAATTCATTAGAGAGCAGGCTTCTTGAAGGCAAGCCACTCAGGCACTGGCATCTTCTACACATGGTCCTGTCCCCTTCTGCTTTTCCCCTATCTGGTTCTGATCTTTGAACCCAGCGGAATCACCCATGAACCTCTGTTGACAGAGTGAGCTCTATGGCTTCTCTGTCTCACAGTTCCAAACTCTTTCGCATTCCTCCCGAAAACAAGTTCCAGAGACCTAGGAACCACAAGGCCAAGTTTATCACGGAATTGACTCCACTTGTCTGAGTACCAATTGTTTATATTAGTTATTTATGATGGCTAATATTGGCTGCCAACTTGATAGGACCTCCAGTCGCCTAGGAGACAAACCTCTGGGCAGGTTTTGGGATGGACCTTCTGCATTGAGTTTATTGAGGTTAGAGGATCCACTCTACATATGGCCAACAGCATCTCATAGACTTGGATCCTGTGATAACATTTAAAAAAAAAAAAAAAAAAGAGCTGATGAGTAGCATCCATTACTCTTGTTTTCTGACTGAAGTTGTAATGTGACCGGTTGCCTAAAGCTTCTGGTGGACTATAATGGATTGAGCCTCTCTTAAATCGAGCTTTTCTTGAGTATTTTTTTTTATAACAACAACAACAACAAAAATAACTAATGCATTACTTTTCTTTTCTGGTGGGACCAAAATACCTGCAGAAACAAGTCAAGGGATGGAGGTTTATTTTCCTTCAGGGATGCAGAGGGATTTTAGTCCACCCTGGTAGGGAAGGCAAGGCAAAGCAGTTCTGTCCATTCCTAGAGACCTACTCCTATCAGGTTGGCCCCATACCTCAAAGCTCCCATAACTTCCCTCCAGGGACCACATTTGAATACCAAGGGCTCACAGCAAGGCTTCCCACTCTCGATCTTGCTTCAGGTGACAGAATCTCACATGTTCCCAGGCTGGTTTCAACTCTCTAAGTAGCCAAGGATGACCTTTAACTCCTGATCCTTCTACTTCCACATCCCATGGAAGCTATCCTAATTACAGCTCTGTGCTAGCATGTCTTATTTTGGATTGACGTATTTCCTGATCACCAGAAGCTGGTCTTTGCATTTTAGGATATTTAGTAGCATCTCTGTACTCCTCCCACCATACCTCTTCTAAATTCCTTTTTTTTTCTAAATTTATTCATTTATTCACTTTACATCCCTCCCAGCTTCCTCCTACGGCCAGTACCCCCTTATAACGATCCTCTGAGAAGGGGAAGCCTC
>NW_022196911.1:62089362-62102253 GCF_008632895.1 Mastomys coucha
CACACAGACACACACACACACACACACACACACACACACACACACACACACACCAGCACATCAAGTCACTACAAGACTAGGTGCATCCTCTCCCACTGAGGCCAGACAAGGTGACCCAGTTAGGGGAACAGGATCCTGGAATCCACAGGCAGGCATGCAACAGATATAGGGACAGCCCCCACTCCAGTTGTTGAGGAATCCTCCTAAAAACCAAGCTGCCCATCTGCTACTTCTGTGCAGGAGGCCGAGGTCCAGCCTGCGCTCACTCTCTGCATAGAACCTCTTCCAATTTCTGGCAGTTAACGAGTCTTCAGAAATTGTCAGTGGGACCTGTGAAGCCAAATCCAGCCCTGCAAACCTGAGGCCTGTTGCCTTAACCCATGGAGAACTGGAAGAGCTACTTTAGAGTGTTTAAATGTAGCAGACACACTCACATGCTGACCAGTTAAGGGATCACATGTTAATCTAGCAGGCATTACTTATCACAGGTAATTTATGAGAGAGATGGTCTCATGTGAAATATTTGAACTCCTTCCTTTGCGTGTCCATCTAAATACTTCCCTGGCTGGTGTTCTCTGCCTTCCGTTTAAATCATGCACTAGTCAAAAAATTAACTTTGTTTCCAAAAGCAAGAATGAAATGTTTTTTTAATAATAGACACGCATACTCTGTCCTACAGAACTAGAAGCGGTTTGAGAATGTCTTGTATAAACAGAGCCCTCCAAAAGGATGAAAGCAAAGTCTAACAAATGTCTGCAAAGTACCAAAAAGGATTGTCTGTGGTGCTGCAGTTACAGAATTAGTTTGTGGAGTGTGGAAAGAGCCTTATCTGATATATAAACAAATAGGCATAGATCATAGAAAAAACAGGGCTAAAGATGATGGGAATAGAGGTAGAGATATCACAGCCTGTGGCTGACTTCCTGTGCCTGATCTAGGTGGACATTTGCATATCATCACTGCACCGTGATTGTCAACAAGATTCACTTCCCTCCTCTCTCAGATGGACAGTCTTTAAAAATCCACCCTGTCAGTACCAGCTCAGCCTACACTAGCTAACGCAGCAGCCACCAGGGATGCAGAATTATTTAAATTAACCAAAATCAGACAAAATTTAAAATACAATTCTTCACTCACACTGGTCACCTTCAAAGTATTCACAACCATCGTGGCCGCTGGCTGTGAACTGGACAAAGATAGAAGACGATGTTATCACTGTAGAAAATTCTCCCAGACTATCCTGGTTTCAAGAGTAAACAAGGTGTAGATATAAGTTATGTTAGCCATTGGTGAAGGTTGGGTTGCTCACACACAAGGAAGACACTCACTCATGCACGCCCACATAGCAGCATGCTGCTGTGCGGCACTGCCCACACACTCATATTTCATCGTTGCATCTACTGCAGTCATGAAGGCAATGAACACATAAATTTGAATCTTGAACAACCAGAGTAGGGGGCCAAATAATTACGGGCACTCTGTTTTCCATAAATGTCATTGTCTAGGCTCCAAAAAGCATCACAGATATTCTAGTTATAGCAGAATTAAAAAGTGCTACAGTAGTCCCCTGTAAAAGTGCTAGTTTGGCAGGCTAGAGAGATGGCTCAGTGATTAAGAGCCCCGACTGCTCTTCCAGAGGTCCTGAATTCAATTCCCAGCAACCACATGGTAGCTCACAACCATCTGTAATGAGATCTGATGCCCTCTTCTGGTGTGTCTGAAGACAGCTACAGTGTACTAATATACATAAAATAAATAAATAAATATTTTTTTTTAAAAAGTGCTAGTTTGGTTTGCATTTGTAAAAGGGCATGCTACCTTCTGGACTCATGTTCTGCAAGGGGCATAGGCAGGACTAAGGGAGGGTAGGTTAGAAGGGATTACATGGGACAAAGCAGAATGCTGCTCAGCAGTTACTTGACTCTGGGGTATAACACAAGAAGGGGGCAATCAGAAAGAAACATGTGACTCTCCCAGGACTTGATAAAGCAGTAACAGATAACAACAAAAGGAACATTACTATCAAACCATGGTCACATCCCAGAGCGTAAGCCACATGAACGTAAGCTAATGAACTTAAGCTAAATGGTCATAGAGGCACCTTGTTGGTGGTATTCTTCTATCTGTCAGGAGCAGAACAGGCAGCAGTCCTTTGTTCATCCTAGGACACATATAAATCAAATCAAATCAAATCCAAACAGCACAGTGTAGGTGGAGAATAGCAGTAGAGACCTGGGGTCCTCCATGCCACACAGTGAGGCAGGGAAAAGACCTACCCTCCACCCCATGGCACTGGCGGTCCATAGACACTACCTTGCTCTCACACCATGCAGCGCAGAGGGAGGATATCACTCAGGGGTCTGCCAGCCACGTGAGCAGCAGGAGCCATGACAATATGCTAGTGTGTGTGCGGTGGGCAGATGGCTATGTCTCAAGAAGTGGAGCAGCTTGAGCACTGAACAGAGAGAGAACTGGAGGATCGAGGGTGGAGAGGAGTAGACTCTTGTGAGTGACCCACAGTGAGGTTTTAGCTCGAGCTGCCACTGAGACCGTGTCTGGGTCTGTGCCTAAACACCACCTGGAGTCTGTGTCAGTGTCCCTGGCTCATATTATCACTAGAGAACATGTCCTATTAGGGCATGCCCCAGTCAGGGCAGCCACCAGAGACCGCATTGAAATCCAAAGGTTGTGTAGAACTGGCCCCAGCCACCCCTCGCTGGCTGCAGTATTCTGGAGAGCTAGCCCCATCTCTCACTGGCACTTAGGAGAGCTGGCTCAGCACCTCACCTAAGCAGCACACTGGAACTGGCCCTAGTTGGAGTGAGGGGTGGGGAGTATAGATGAGCTAGCCCTGAGGGTGTGCATGCAGGAGAGCTGACCCTGCCACTCTTCTGCTGTGGGGTATCACGGGTACAGAGGTGATGCCCCCCAGCCCTCTCCACCTCTGCAGTCCAGAAAGCTGTCCACGGGGTCATAAGTTTGGGAGAGCTAGCTAAGCCAGCCCTGAGGACAAGTGAGAGGGAGATCTGGCCCCATCACTCATCTGTCATGAGGTAGCAGTGGGTACCAGGATAATGACACACACCCCCCTCCACTTCAGCAGTCAGGAGAGCTGGCCCTGTACCTCACCTGAGCAACCCAGTGGACCTGGCCTTGATGGGAAAGGCATGGGTGAGCCAGCTCCAAGGGTATGAGAGTGGGAGAGTTGTCCAAGCCCCTCACAAGCTGCAGCACTTGGGACAGTGGGCCCCGAACCTTGACTGGGCAGTGCAGTGGAGATGGCTCTAGAGGTGGTGTGGTGAACCAGCCCCAAGGGCATGAAAGCAGGAGAACTTTCTTCACCCTACTGCATTGGGTGGCAGTGTCTGATGGCCTAGCTGGAGCTGTGGTGGAGAGCTCGCCCTAGTGGTGCAGATAAGGGAGAGCTGTCATTCTGACCAGCTCAGCTATCACTGAGGACCAGATCCAGGGCTCTGAGTTGGCTCACCCCAAAATCTTTATCAACTGCAAATGATTGGGACTTATGTAAGGAAGGACCAGTCCTGATGATCTAAGGCTGCAGGATCTCCATGATACAGGGCAACAACAGGATAACTGGGAGGAATCCCAATGAGGATCCAGTATCGATGGTGTCACAGAACCCAAGGCTCTTGAACCAGACCAATGACTCATTGCAATGAACATTAGCAAGTGAAAATGTGTGGTCAGAAAGATATACTGTGGGACACATTGTGACATACTACAGAGTCTATCATGAGATGTTTTCTGGTCTTTGGTTTGGTGTGTGTGTGTGTGTGTGTGTGTGTGTGTGTGTGTGTGTGTGTTTATTTTGGGGGTGAGGTAGCAAGGCTGAGGGACAGGTAGATACTAGGGGTCCGGAGGTGAGCAGGACTAGAGTGCATGATGAGAAACTCACAAAAAGAAAAACCAATAAAAAGTTTAAAATAAATGCTTAAAATAAAAAGTCTTTTAAAAAAGTGTCTTTTCTGTTCATTGCCCTATACATTGGTTGTATGCTTTCGGGGTTTAATGTGTGTATATGGATGTGTATATATATGAATATGTATGTATATAGTATATAATGTGTACATAAAATATATTACATAATGTGTGTATATATAAATATATGCCATGTATAGTGTATATAGTATACATTATATAATTTTATATATTATGTATTATACGTATATATAGCATACATATGTATATAACTGACTTTAATCTTTTGTTTGACTCTTTGTTGGTAAAGATATTCTCACATTCTGTAACCATCACTTCACCCTGGTTATTATTTCCTCTGCTTGCAGAAGCTTCTTAACTTCACATAATCCCATTTGTCAACTCTCAGGATTATTCCCAGCGCTGTTGGCGCCCTGCTCAGAAGGGCTTTGTCTATGTCTATATCTTGAAGTGGTTTTCTCACATTTTCCTTCAGCAGCTTCAGATTGGATTTTCAGGTCTCCCACTAAGTCCTTTGGTCCGTGTCTCAGATGATCCTTCTAAACAGGGGCAGAACATCACATCTCACTCATCCTCACATGGAAGTCAAGCTTCTCAGAGCCATTTGTTAAAAGACGCTGTCTGTCCCGCAGCATGTGTTACTCGCAGCACTTCCTCATCCATGTGCATATGGTCAGCACTAATTGGACTTCAGGAGTTATTAATATTGTTTTAATAAGATGATCTGAAGCTGGGAGAAAGATAGTTTGGAGGGCCCCAGGAATGATGGGGGAGCTAGTAGCATGTGGATATGATCAAAATATATTATATACATGTATGAAATTTTAAAAGAATAAATAAAATGTTATCTTTAAAATGTTTTGAATGAGGTGGCTGTCCTGGGTGGGTTTATGTCTGGGCACTCTGTGCTATCCCATTTGTCCGCAGGCCTGTGTTGTGTTTGTTCCCGTGGTTCTGTATATGATCTGGGATCAGGTGTTATGATACCTCCAGCATGTTCTTTCTGCTGAAAGTTGTTTTAGGAACCCTTAGTGCTCCCATGTGGCTTTTAGAATTTTTTTTCTACTTTTATGAAGAATGTCCTTAGAAATTTGATGGGAATTGCATTGGCTCCGTAGATTGTTTTCAATTATATAGCAGCTTTTACAATATTAATGCTGCCTATTCATGAATGTGGATAGGTTTCCGTCTTCTGTTGTCTTTCTGTTTTAATGTTTTCATGGCATCTTGTGCCTCCATGATTAGCCTTTCTTGTGGGGTTGGGTTGAATTTTTTGTGCTTATTTGCTGTTAATTCTTGTTTTGTGTGTGTGTGTGTGTGTGTGTGTGTGAGAGAGAGAGAGAGAGAGAGAGAGAGAGAGAGAGCAATGGGTGCAGTTGCTCTGATTTTTTTCTTAACAAGTTCATTCCTGGCATGTTGGTTTGAGTGATAAATGCCCCCATAGTCTTTTTCACACTTGGTCCTCAGTTGGTGGAGTTGTTTGGAGAGGTCTAGGTGGGGCATCCTTACTGGAGGAAGTACATTACTGGTGGCAGGCTCTGGGGTTGTTCTCTGTGCTTCATGCTCATGGTTAAGAATGTGAGCACGCCTCCAGGTTCCTGCCTTGAGTTCTTGCCCTGGCTTCCCTTCAGAACTGCAAGCTGTAGAATGAAGTAAACCCTCCCTCCCAATGTTACTTCTAGTTGTGGTGTTTTAATCACAGCAATAAAAAACCCTACATAAGACGCTGTGACACCGTGATTCTGGTTTCTGTTCATCTGACAGATTTTTTTCCATCTTTGTACTTTGTCTATTTATTTAGTAGTACGTTGTGTATCTTTGTGACAACAGAGGATGCATCCAAGTTTTTAAGCCAGTCCAGAAGTCTGTGCCTCTTGATTGATGAGTTGAGGCCATTTACATTTATGGTTATTATAGAGGGGTGTTTTATAAGTCCTATAATTTTGTTGGTTGTTTTTCTGGTTGACAAAATGTGTGTGTGTGTGTGTGTGTGTGTGTGTGTGTGTGTGCTCCCTCCAGTAGGGCTAAGGCTCCCCTCATTTGCTGTGTTGATCATAATGGATTCCATTCTCGTTCTCTTTTGTTCAGTCATTCCTCACTTGATATTTACTTTTCCCTGTGCTCCTGTGATTAAGACCGCCATCCTTCTCTGTGTATAGTATTTCTTTAAGTGTCACCTGCACCAATGGCTTGGGAGTCATGAACTGCCTTAGCTTGGGTTTGACATGTCCTTATGCCTCCATTAATTTTAAAGATTTGCTGGATATGGCAGTTTGCAATGTTTGCAGTTAAGGATTTGAAAGATGTGCATCATCCCATCCTGTCCTTGCTTTGAGGGTTGCTAACGAGCAATCTGATGTTATTCCCGTCATTCTGCCTCTGTGGACAGGTTGGCATTCTCCTTTTACAGCTTTGAATGGTGTTTCCTTGTGTTGTGTTCTTGTCAGATTGACCATCATGTCCCGTGGGAAGGTTCTTCCCTGGCCATATCCATTTGGGGTTCTACATGCTTCTTACCTTTGAGTCTCTGTCTCCTTCTCTAGATTTATGAAATCCTCTGCCACAGTTTCACCAACTAGATTCTCTCTGCCTTTAGTGTTTATCTAAGTTTTATTTTCCTTTTATCCATGGATTCTTTCATCTGTTCTCTTGATCTTATCTCAGAGTCCTTGAGTGTTATGGTCATGCTCATTTATTTATTTTTTATCTTAATATTTGGATGTTTTGTTCCATCAGCCTGTCCTGTATCCTTGCCATTCTTTCTTCTGATTAGTAGAGTCACAGAAAATATATATATATATATATCCCCCTGGGTGGAGAAATGGGCCAGCTGTTAAGAGCTCTGTCTGATCTTCCAAAGGCCCCAGCTCCCACATCAGATGGTTCACTACTGTAACTTCAGTTCCAAGGGAACAGATGCCCTCTTCTGGCTTTCAAATACATCTGCAGACAGACACCTACCTGTAAAATATAATTAATCAAACAATTAAAAAGAAATGGGTAAAGGTATAATCCATACCCATGCCTATTTTGCCCAAAGATCTGGGTTTGATTTCCAGTACTGGAAAAAAAAAATCACAATGTACAGGGGAGCTGGAGAGACAGCTCAGCAGTTAAGAGCACTGGCTCTTACTCTTCTACAAGACCAGTATTCAATTCCCAGCACGCACATGGCTGCTCACAACTGTCTGTAAGTCCAGTTCCAGTGATCTGATGCCCTCTTCTGGCCTCTGGAAGCACTGCATGCACATGGACCACAGATAGAGCCAAGCAAAAGAATTAATGCGCACAAAATAGATAAATAAATCTTTTTAAATTTCCCAATAGTAAAAAAATTCCAAATCAAAATTAGATAAATATAAGAAAAAATAATTTTTAAAAGCGTAATGGTATTTTGTTTAGAGCCAATAGAAATAAAATGGAACTGTTCTTCAGTATGGATGGGGAAGAGCAGACGCATGGGGGGGCGGATACTATTAAAGAACAGAAAACATTGCCTAGGAATTTAAAAAATATATGAGTAATATATGGGTGTATAAAGGGGAATAACATCAAAAATTTAAACCTGAAATAGAATAAAAATTCTGCTGAACATTCAGGAAAAAGAGAATCGTGGAGTTACAAGAGGTGGGGGAGGGAGAGAGGGGGACAGGGAGAGAGGGAGAGAGGGAGAGAGGGAGGGAGGGAGAGAGAGAGAGAAAGAGAGACAGAGAGAGAGAGAGAGAGAGAGAGAGAGAGAGAGAGAGAGAGAGAGAGAGAGAGAGATTGGATGAGCTTTTTCCTCAAGGCGTGGAGGTGGGCATCTGTGTATGGCTAGGGGAGGAAAATGAACTGTGAGCTATTGGACCAGCTTCTAATGTCAGCCACTACTACAGTGGATCAGCGCCCTCTGCTGGCCACAGTTAGTTTTACAGTCTGTAAACTGAGCAGACTAACCCTTCCAACTCCCCATATTCATACTATAGTCACCCACCCACCCCACACCCTCTCCACACACATACACGTGGGAATGGATGTTTTAGCTTAGGAGTGTCTCATAGGTGCGCTAGGAGTGTAGAAGTAACCACTGGAGCCACTTTAGGCAGAGGACCCTTCCCTACATTAAAGGTCTCCTAAGTTTGAATCAGCCAGCTGAAGCAATGCAGCTGTGGAGGACATCTTGGACACCCTCGGAACTTCAGAGTTCTCTGTCTGTATACCAGTGAATGCAGATAAGTAACTCCACACATCGGTTGGTCCACCTGCCTCAAGCTCAGATCCAGCTGACTTCAGGTAATTCTCGGTTTGTGATGTCTGTTCCAGTCCACTGGGCTATCTCTCCTTAAGCACAGCCGTTCGAGAGTGTGCCGTTTCCTCCTGTGGCACAGACCTTCCTTTCTCCACAACCCCATACCTTCTCTCATGCAGGCACTCCCAAACCAAACTGGGACCCTTGACCTGTGGATGTTCCCTTGTCTCAGGCCCCTGAGGAAGCTTGGTTTTTAAGAATAGATTCTCTCTCGGGATAAAGGCTGGCCACTGCCTTTATGTTGTAACAAGGCATATGTTGTAACAAGATGGAATCTCTCTCCTCCTCTAACCTCCCAGAGAAACGATTGTGTCACTAACTCCCATGGAAGGGTTTGAAGCTCGTGAGGGCTGTGAGCTTGCCTGAAGGTAGGGAATCTGCCCTTTCATCTGGCTTGTCTTTTCAAAGAGTCTGCTGAGCAGATACACCATGCCCTCCCTGCCTTACCTTACCCTACCTCATCCCCCAGACTAGAGCAATTCTGCTACAATAGCCTGCCAGACGATTCTGATGCAGGCTGATGTTTGAGAACCATAGTCATAGGGTGTCTCCTTTTACACACACACATACACACACACACACACACACACACACTACACAAGTACATACACACACATACATACATATATACATACATACACACAAACATATATAGATGCACACACACACACAATGTCTGAACAGTAGAGTTTAGAGAGCCTTCTAGTTGGCAAGCCTTGGAAGTGCCGAGAGAGTAACACACCCCGAAGAGTCATGGAGGCACCTCAGCCTCCCTCATTATCTGCCTATACATCTCTTCCTGAGTTAGATCTTTTCTAATAAATATGTAAACATAAATAAAGGGCTCTCCTGAGTTGCTTGATCCATTTGAGCAAGTTAGCCAAGAATGACAGAAACTCCAAATTAAGAACTAGACAGTCAAGGGGGATTTAATTGAAAGAAATAAAATTAAAGAACTAGTCAGTCATAAATACTAGTGACCCAGACCTGTGGCTGGCATATAAAGTGGGAGTTGTCTTGTGAAACCAACTCTAAGGTTTTTAAAGTGGCTAACACCAGAAGTGAAAGGAATCTAGACCCTCCGTGGTGCCTGGAGAACTGGAGAACGGGTTGTTGCTGCCAGGAAACACATCATGTGCTCAGGTACAAGCTCTATGACTCCAGGTATGATTAATTGGTACGGATTATGGACCCACACCATTTGTAAAGATCTGAAGTCTTTGGGGAGGCCTCTGGGAAGTTGCTGATGTTGTTGAGGTCCTTATGAAGTCTCTGCCCAAACAGAGTCCCCTGAGAAGCCACTGAAAAGTACTGAGGTCCACATGGACTCACCGCCATTATTCTGACATGAAGTCATTCCTGTTTCAAAATGTTTTCAGATGGGATTTGTGAAAACCCAAGGGAAGGTTGTGCTTCACCTCTAACCTGCTCAGCAAGAAAGGATTGGAAAGGGCAACTGCTGGACACTAATTCCTGTGTCTCCAGACAACTAGCTCAGTCCCTAAAGACAGAGGATTATCAATGAGGCAGGCAGAAACAAAAGATGTGGAAATCAGAGAAGGCCTTGAGCCTTCTGGGAGTTCTAGCCTGAAAGTCTTGGTTGCCTTTCTTGTTGGCTTGATAAAATAGTGTGACAAAAGCATCCTAAGGAAGGGAAGGTGGGGTTTATTTTGACTCCAGTCCCAGGTGAGAGCAAAAGAGCAGGAAACTGTAGTAGCTCATTACATTGCATCCAGAAACCATAAATACTTACTTGTACTCAGCTCATTCCTCCTTTTTATACAGTAAAGGATCCCTTTATAAGGAATGGTGGCACCTACAATGGGCAGGACTTCCCAACTCAGCTAACTTAATCAAGATAAGCTGGGCAGTAGTGGCACATACCTTTAATCCCAGCACTTGGGAAGCAGAGGCAGACAGATCTCTGAGTTCGAGGCCAGCCTGGTCTACAGAGTGAGTTCCAGGACAGCTAGGGCTATACAGAGAAACCCTGTCTCTAAAAAAGAAAAAGAAAACGATAAGCCCTCTCAGGCAAGCCTAGAGGAACCTCCCCCCAGGAGATTCTAGACCTCATCAAGTTGACAATTGAGAGATTAACCACTACAATGTACTTGCTAAGATACAAGCTTCAAGTCAGAATCTTCCAACCTCACAGCCTAGTAAACATACCAAGATATGCCTATATTACACAATAACGATATAAACCCTGAGGTATTTTAATGGACTTTAATGACAATGTTAACTTGGAAAAGACTTGGTAGATTTTTCTTTCTGGGTTTAGAAACACTGTTTTCAATCAATCATACTTTTTAGGGTCTTGGTGAATGTTGCAGGCATAAAGAAAGGTTCCAGCCTGGCTCTCTCTCTATTACAGTGGACTATCTCTATGGACTATACAGAAACAGGGAGAGTGTTTCCATTACTGACTTAGTAAACATAACCATCAGATCCCAGAGCCCTGTTTTCTGTAAATGTGGGGAGAAGACAAGATATCGTCCCTCTTAATTTCATTGTTAGACTTACAGCAAGGGTCTGGGAACATGACAGCCACTGGCTGACATTGTCTAATCTATTTTGAAAACTCCACCAGGGAGGACAGTTTGATTCAAATAAGCCCACAGAGAAATTATGTGAAAGGACATGTGAATGTCAATTAAACCTGGCTAATGGTCCTGCGAGGACTGAGTGGGATGAGGACTGGGCTAAGCAGAAGTGCCCATCCTTTGGGCAGCCATACTCTGCGAGAAGTCCTTCTACCCACAGCAGTGGTGAGATCCTCAACACAATAAACGACCTCATTAATTAAATAGGTTAGTACTCCCACCACACTATCCTGAATTGTTCTTCTGGTTTTCAAGAGAGAGATCTTGAGCTAGATTAAATGCCAAAAATCAATCTGTGCACGGTTGCAGAGATAAGTACAAAGGCCGGGTGTGGTGTCGCTCATCTGCAATCCCAACACATGGGAGGTGGATGCCGGATGGCAACAAGTAGAAGGTTAGCCTGGGCTGCATAGACTGTCTCAAAAACAAACAACCAATAAAGATAAGTAAAAGGCTAAATAAACATCTGACTCCACCAGACTGGCCTTGTCTTCCTTCCAACCTGGCCAGAAACTGGGTGGGGTAGGTAGAAAAAGACTCCCCGGATCTCTAGAATCTTTCTTTTTCCACTTGAAGACGACACGCCGTAGTTGCTTTGTTCTCTGAACCCATTTTGTTGAATACCTTCCACTCTGTTCTAGGCACACATGTAAAGCAGCAACCATGACTTACTAAAATCATGGATGCATGTGGCTTGAGTTACATAGGTTGAATCTTATGTATGACATCACGTTCTTTGTAGTGTATAAAACTAGCACTCTTTTCTGTTGTGTGCTATGTAGCCTTTAGCCTGTTCCCCTGAGGAGCTGTGACCCTTTCTCATTCAAATGGCTTCCCCCAGAGTCTGTTCTGGCACAAAGCTGCATCCATGAGGTTCTATGCAACAGACATCCCGCTGAAAGCACACTGTTGTGGCCATTTTTCTTTCTGACTTGACACAAGCTGGAGTTGTGTGGAGGGAGGAAACCTCAATTAATCCGCTGTAAAACATTTTATTAATTGGTGGTTGATGGGGAAGGACTGAGCTCACTGTGGGTACGGCCCCTCACGGGCTGGTGGTCCTAGATCCCATAAGTAAGCTGAGTGAGCCATAATGAGTGGGTTAGTAAGCAACTCTGCTCCATGGCCTCTGCATCAGTTTCTGCCTCCAGGTCCCTGGCATCCTTTGAGTTCCTGTCCTGACATCCTTCAGGAATGGACTACAACGTTGAAATGTAAGCCAAGTAACTAACCCCTTTCCTCCCCAGTTGGCTTTCAGTCTTGGTGTTTCAGCACAGCAGCAATGGGAACCATGACTAAGACAAACACTGGTTTAAGTAAAATGACCATTTATCTTTTCCTCTCATTTAGTCCAGAAGGCCCAACAAGGCTGCCAGGTCAACTGTAAAATGCCACCAGTCTCCCCAGCTCCATTCATTCTCTGGTTGACTTTCCTGAGTGGCTAATTCCATCCTTAAGACTCCTTCGCTGTCCCCTGGTGCCTGCTGCAGCAATGATAGTCACACTCACAGCTGGGGCAGTGAGAAAGAGGAGGATGGGAAGAGTGGACGCTGTGAGTTGAACATCCCTCCCCAGACTCATGCTGAAACCTAATGGCCACTGGAACAATGTCAAGGGGCAGGAGCTTTAGATGACCGGTGCTCATGAGAGCTCCCTCCTCTCAAGTGACTTAGCGCCTCATCCCGGGAGGAGGCTCCGAATACAAAGATAGAGTTTGATTGGTTTTCTCTGTCTTTCTGTCAAACTCTCACTTGGCCAGGCCACATTAGGACCCAGCGCTGACGCCCTCATCAGGTGTCAGCTCCGCACCCTTACCAACAGTTCAGCCTCTACAACTTCTTAGCCAATAAATGCCTTCTTGATACACTACCCAGTCTGTGGCACTCAGTTATACTGGCAGAAAATTGGACTCACACAGCAAACATTCTAAGATTTTTAAGAAGCTTTGAAAGACCCTCCTACATCTTCCCTTTCCTTAAAATCATGTTTGTTTTAAATTCATCCCTAAGTCCTTGTTCTCTCCCTCCCTCCCTCCCTCCC
>NW_022196911.1:62102273-62104818 GCF_008632895.1 Mastomys coucha
TCCCCAACATATTACTAATAACTAAGATGAGCAGAAATAGTGTTGTGTGTGGCTTCTCTCTAAATCCGCTTCTACTGGGGAAGTAAGCTGCCAACTGTGGAGGAACAGTAGCCTGCCAACTGCGGGCAAGAACTCTCCCGCCCCCTGGAATACATCTGGGAGCCCCCGTTAAGCTTTTAAAGGACACAGAGCCTTGGCTGCCATTTTGACCGTAACTTCCTGAGTGATCCTGACAACCACCAGCTAAGCTACTCTACTTCTCAGCTCACAACATCTATATGAAATGATACCTGTTTACTGCACCAATCTCTCTTACGTTTGAAGATATTTTGTTGCACAGCAACAGAAAAGTAACACCAAAGAGGAACTGGCTTTGGTCGGCGCTGGTAGAAAAGGTCGTTTGCATCAAGACCTAGTTGCTACTTCTCTGAAGGCAGGGCCAGACTACATTTCCCATCCCCCTTGCAGTTGGATGTGGCCGCGTGACTAAAATCTCTCCAGTGCAGGATGCAAAGGAGACAGGCAGTACTTCCAGCCTTCGTCAACAGGATGCACACAAGCCTCTCTGAACATTTTCCCCTTCCATCGGGACTTTTCTCTCTTTGCAGCCCAAAGCAAATAGGCAAGACAAGACCCTCAGAGAGGCCACATCCAAGCAGGAAGATCCTGAGTGTTTGGGTAGTAGAGTTAAAAAGGGCAGCCTCGGAGGACTGTGGCATTTGACAGTGGTTATTAGAAAAATGTAAAATAAATGGGTTTACTCGTGAGATGTTGTGGGTTTTCTTTACTTCAGTCTAGACTGTTTGTCCAAATAAAGAACTTTTTCCTAAACAAAATAGTAATGCTGGAAAGAAAAAAGGGTTAGTGAGTGGACCCCAGTCTTCGACAGAAATATGCAGTGAACCTCTGAGCGTGTGCTGCATCTATTGGCAAGTGTGAGAGTGGAGGCTTGTCTCTAAGGTGACTTGTAAGACTCCCAGAAGGCAGAGCCGCATGGTCTCCAAGATCGTTGGATATTCCACCATCAACTCAGACTCTGCTAAGGGCCACATTACATTTTGCTAGAAGACAGAATGACAAGAACACATGAGAAATCATACAGCAAGACTTCAGAAAGCAGCTCTACATGGGATTTACCGCTAGATGGCAGTCACACCCCAGGAGCGAGCTACCGCCGCCCTCTGGCACCCGTCAGGCCATGCCTTTATAGACTGGGAGCACCAGGCAACCCAGCCCCTTCCCAGCGACTAAAAGAAGGGCAGGTCCTAGCAGATAAGATCGGCCTGGAAGCCGCATCCCATCCCAAAAAATAAATAAATAAAAATAAAAAATAATGGCCCCTGGCCTGCCCTTTCACCTCTACCTATGGTTTATTCTTCCTGTCCCCAAAGGACTTCTCCCCACAATAAAATTTCCTTTGCCGCCTTTCTGCTCCATTTTTCTCCAGGCAGGACCCAGCTGGTTGTTGTCTCACACCATCTGCTTCACTAACAGCTCTGAGGAGAAGGGGCCTTATCCCCTGGAGTGTTTCTCTAGGAACTTAAGACGTTTTGAGAATTGTTGTCAGGTGTGTGGAGTGCCAGGTAGGAGCAGAGAAAGAGGAATAGACAGGGACAAGGGGCGAAATGCTTAAAGAAAGTGGAAACTGGGAGCACAAACACACACACACACATAGACAGATGGACGGATGAACAGATGGATGGACGGATGGACAGACAGGCGGACGTTTTCCAAGAGTGTATGAAGGTCCTCAGCCTTTTTTATGGTGATGCTCCACCATTGTGGGTATTTTATACTTCCATGTACAAATAAATATGTAGGAAAGTGAAAAGCATAGGAGCCTCTTCGTTGTGCTTTCTCTCCTTACTCCCACCCACACTTCCCCACCCTCGCCAGCCTCAACCCCAGGCTCCCAGGCAAGCTTGGTCCCTAGACTGCATCGTCAGGGAACAGCAAGGCCTGTGCTTGGTGAGGGCAGAGCCTGCTCTGAAGAGAGCTCAGAGATCTGAATGTCTAGCAAGTTCTTGTGCCCTAAGTGTCTGTCTTCTTGAGAGGCAGGGATGGGGAGGGAGAAATGATCCCATCACAGTACCACAGCAGAGAAGCTGCAGCCCTAAGTTTCACAGGCTAAGGAGAGGACCAGGGAGACAGAGACACTGCCAGGTGCCTTACCACCGACAATTGGAGTGGCGTGCCTCTTCCACAGCAAGGCAGTGTAGGAGAAACTGAGGTCTTGGTGGAATTTCAGACACAGTCTTGCAAAGTGGAGAAAACCATTAAGTAACTCAAGAAGGCATACTTAAGATCAGAAATGTGGGAGAAGATGATGAACACATACAGTAATATAAATTAAGTCTGTTTATCCATCCTGGTACATAAGTGTACTTCAAAACATTCTCTTTTACAAGATGAGCACATACACTTTCATTTGTTCATTTTTGCCAAATAAATTCTTTACATTTGGAAAAAGAAAAAGCTATGATGTGAGACGTCTCCTGAGTCAAAAGATGTGATGTTCTCCATAAATAGGATGCGGGGGGGGGGG
>NW_022196911.1:62104828-62140871 GCF_008632895.1 Mastomys coucha
GGGGGGGGGGGGTGAAGGAAGGAGACTCCCCCTGGTGAGAGGCGTCTCAGAACACCAGGCACCAAGAGCCATAGCTGCACTGCTGTTTGGATATTTTTTCAGAAGAAATTGATTGTAAGAAGATGAGGGTCCTACAAACCTGAGTGCTGAGGGGGCACGGAATGGTGGAATATTTCAGTCCTGTGCGTGATTCCAATGCACTTGTGTTTATGGGTTCTTAAAGCAGTAAAAGAAAGTACTTTGACCCATGTAATATAAACATCTCAATGACTTGCAATGATGCTCTGAAGAGACAAGTGAAATGTGCTTCAATTAGAAGGAGAAATGTAGTTATTGCCGATGGCCCTAAGGAACCCGTCGTGGCAGGCCTGGGATACTGGGGGCGGTGCTGCAGTACAAAGCCTTTTGATCAGTGACTTGCAGTGAGACTTGCAAAAGGTGCTGGACCGTCGAGACAAGGTGTATGAGCGGCTGTTCATATACCTACAACTGAGAAATGGCATTGAGTGACTCCAGGAAACTAATCACTCAGTTGTATGTGCAGGTGAATTTGGGCTGTAACTTCTTCACTGGCATGGTGATCCCAGATACTTCATGCATCTATGTGGCCCTAGGATATGTTCCCTAGCCACTCCAACCCCTGCCTGGAGTGACACTGGCTGAAGCTCTGAAGTCCATGGACAGAAAGAGTTCTCTCCTCACAGAGCTCTGCAATAGCCTCATTAAGGACTCCATGAATATCAAGGCCCATATCCACAGGATGCATGAAAAACTTAGCCATCTCCCCACTGATTCGCTTCTTCTCATCCTCCAATATTAAGGAGCTTGGAAAATAAACAAATGAATAGATAGATAGATAGATAGATAGATAGATAGATAGATAGATAGATTAAATAGAAAAGTGTAAGGGGAAAACAAATTTTTAAAAAGATTGAGCATTGATCGTTGTTCCAGAAGTAACAATGGCAGGAGCATACAGTGGTTAATTAGACAACTTTTCCCATTTTTATATGTTGAAAATATTTCATAATATTTTTTTATTGAGGAAAGGTCCTCCAAGGAGCTAAAAGACTGATAGAAAGAGTACGGAAGACACAGATATCAAAAAAAGCGACCAACTATGAAGGCCCAGAGGAAGTGAGGCCAATTTCAGTCAGCTAAATGAAGATGAACAGAAAGAACATTTTAGAAGGAGCAAGTCCAGTTACACAAGCTGAGAGATTCTAACTGTGTGGTGGTGAGTTTAGTTAAGCTGCCTTGGCTCCTGGCGGGTTACACGTGTGCACCTACTCAGGAGCAATCTGAATTCTCAAATAAAAGACTTACACACACACACACACACACACACACACACACACGCACACGCACACGCACACGCACACGCACATGCACACACACACACACACACACACCCCAGTTTAATTTTAAAATGCCTTGGCTAGCTCAAAGGCTGGGCAGTTCTAATCCTTCCCATGGGTAGCACACATTTCTCTCCGGTAATCCTGGCTTAATGCCCTCTAATTCTACATTCTGTCTTTGTTGCCCTGGCTCCTTCTGGGTGGCTCCCTAGTCTTTGCTGCTCAAGACTATTCTGGGCAGCCCTTCCGAGGGCCACATTCCCTCTCAACTACATTTCAGATGACTTTCCTTCTGCAGCTCTAAATCTGACCTGTCTCCCTCCGTATCACAGCAATTCTCTGTTGCTTTCTCCCAGTTCCTCCTCCGAGCAAATCTAAAAGTCCTGCCCCAGCCTGATTGTCCAGCCATTGGCCATTGGCTCTTTATTAACCAAGCAAAGATCAGTTGGGAGCCGGGCGGTGGTGGCACACGTCTTTAATCCCAGCATTTGGGAGGCAAAGGCAGGCGGATTTCTGAGTTCAAGGCTAGCCTGGTCTATGGAGTGAGTTCCAGGACAGCCAGGGCTATACAGAGAAACCCTGTCTCGGGGAGAAAAAAAAAGATCAGTTGGAAACAAGGACCTTCAGCATTTAGACATGCAGAGTCCCAATGTGGGGGGCCAAATTAGCTCAAGCATTGAAACCAATCCCCAACAAAACTGGTATTGCATTGTTTACTAGTTTTTACTAAAGAAACCAGTTCATTCTAGTTTGTTTGGGGTTTTCCTATTTTTAACCTCTGAAAATCTCACATCAGGAAACCCATCTATTTCCAGACAAACATGGAAAGTTAGTCACTTTAGCATCCCATGGTTATGTGGAAAATTGCATTTACCAATAACAAGGCAGTAGAACTTTAAACTAGAGAAATTATGAGCTTCAGGTTTAATAATGAGTCTGAAAAAAGGCCATTGCCAGGACCTGTTTACTACCCCATCAATGCCAAACCTTAACAGCAACCCCATCGACTCAAGACCTCCCCCCCACCCCCCCGACTGCTCCCAAAGCCTACAGCCCTAGAGCAAACTGGCTTCCTCCCTCCTCTGTTCTGCTAGAGGGAGCCTACAGATGACATTCTGTCTGAGTCTGACCCCTAATTTCAACTACTTTATGTTTATTTTCCACATGCATTCATACATGCATATATTATGAATACGCATTCCACATGTATATTCTTCAGATAATTGCAAAATGTATCTTCTCATTTATTCCTTATTAAAACTTCGTGGTGGGAGCCAGCAAGTTGGCTCAGTAGGTAAAGGCACCTACCAGCAAGCCAGCAACCAAGGTTGTTGGCCTGAGTGGTGGGAAAAAAAACAAAACAAACTATTACTCCCAACTCTGGCAAGTTGTTCTTTAACAACCTACCCTCACCAACTACACACACACACACACACACACTTGCTATACACAAAACAAATAAATGTAATTTAAATTAGCAGTGGTGACATCTAATAAATAAATGAGTCCATTAATCAATTAAGGCTTAGAGAACTAATTTGTGTACAGCCAAAGGGAGAATAGCAATATACCTCATTATACGCCACATGGGGTTTTGTAGTAAATAGTGAATTATTATATAAATAAAATGTCTAGGATAATAACTAACTAGCCTAGAAGAAGCAATGGATAGGGATTAACTCTTAGTGATAGTTAGTTCTGCACCATGGAACCACACCCTGAAGAGGGAGAAGAAAACATGGAAATCTGAATTTAAAGAAAAATAAGTTCTTGTCTGCATTGCAAAATAACTCATCCCAGGGCTCCTTGGCACTTGATACCTCCAGGTCTCATAAGATCTGAGCATCTACATCTACATCTACATCAGAAAGTGACATCCACTAAATCCTTCAAAGTCAACTCCGTGGAGCCCTTATCCTCCCTCCCTTCACTCCCTAGGAGTCAAGCATTGATGACATAGCCAAACCTTCCCCTCCCATCTTTGCAAGTCATGGGAATCAAAAATCCTGAGATGGAAGAGCCCATGGCTTTGACCTTGACTGGCTTTAGGCTCCCCTGATGACTCTTGGGAAAGCCTTTTTATATACTCCACAGAGGAAGCCCCCAAGCATGTCCTTGCTAGTAGCAAGGTCCCCCTCCTACCCCACTAGTAATGACTCCCATCTTCTCCGAATAGCTAGGAGAAGGACAGCCATTAGACTGGCCACCAGAATCTTCAATCATATTGTCGATCACAGGATATCCATCAACATCTTGAGAACTGGCATCCCATCAGCTCACACCAGCTTCCCTCGAGAACAGGCCGATGGGGCTAAACAGTGGAAGTCTTTCTGCCACTTGCCACGATTTGCTTGCTTATCTTCACGATTATAACTGGCATCTCATAAAAGGAGCAATAGAGAGCTAGTGGGCTAGATGGGAGAAGGAAGAGGGAACTTCTTCCCCCACCCCCATCCTCAAGGGAGATGTCTTGGCTCCTGGCATTTTGTAATGAAGGGTACCCATCATGAGTGCAAGTACTGGGATGCTCCCAGATGTACTCTTTCATCTTGGAGTTAAAATTGTTCCCTAACTCAACACATGGCTTTCCAACATTCAAAACAGAAAGAGAGGCCCAGTTCTCACTATCAATACTGCCCTGAACACAGCTCTAGCAGGTTCTGAGCCGGGCACGGCATAACACCACCACCTCACAGCTCCCCCAACCCAGAACCTCCAAGGCTTGCTAAGCCGAGGTCAGGAGCCTCCCTGCCCAGGCACCGCCAGCCAAATACACACTTCTACTGAAACTCAAAGGCACACTGCAGAAAAGCTTCATTAATTTTTCACAAGATTTGTCTAATAGTGGCTGAGCAGAGCTGAGAAAGCCACATTCTGAGTGCCTGTGCCAGCAGGTTGCAAAGAGTTAACCCATTAGGCCACATCCTGGTGAGCTCATCCCTGCCGGAGCCTGCTCAGTGGCTGGGATTCGCAGCACACTGATGTGGCCAGGGTGGCTTTCTCCAGCTGGGATGAAGGACTTGAGCAGAAACTCATTGCCAGCTTCCTCCCTACGTGAGAGCTGACGGAGTCCCAGGTCCCCCATCTTCCCCAGGGACATTGTGCACAGTAAGTAAGAAAAAGGAACCCTCCACCCTCGCCCCAGCCCTTTGCTATGTCTCCCTGGAAGAAGGGAGGTTTGAAGTTTGCTTTGGAGTGTGCTGAGTCTCTGAAGTGGAGTTGGAAGGCAGTGTGACTACCAGAGATGGAATGAAGTTAGTTAGCTTCGAGGGGGCTGGAGGGGCTGCTCTGAGAGACAGGCAGAAGTGGGCTGAGCTGGGTATCTCCTGCCGAAAGACACCTTGTGCAGTGAGGGCTGCCCTGCTTATGGAGCTCCTAGCCTTTGTCCCTTGGAAGCCATTAAAGGTACGGAGTGAGCCAGTGCAGAAGTGCAAGCTTGTGAAGGGCAAGGACGCCCATAGACCTCAGAGTACTGAGCACAGACTGTCTGTCCCCTGGGCATCCTCCATCCAGCCGCAGCAGCTGCAGGTCTGTCCCTCCTTCCTGCAGGTGTGGCCAGCACCCTGGTTGAGTGCCAGGGAAACAAGGTGGAGTACCCTAGCTTGGGCAGTCTTCACTTCAGAAAGGAGAGAGCAAGACAGGTACATGAAAACACAAAGGCACGGCTTGCTCAGACAGATGGCGATGGGACTCCTCCCCTCGCCAGATTTTTTTTTCCCAGCTTGTAGCCCCACAGGGCCCATGCACTAGTAGGGTGACCCAAAGAGGAAGGAGAGTGGCTTCCTCCAGACAGCTCTGACCTCAGAGAAAAAGGTCCCCTTCCTGAGAGCGTTATGAGCCTGGAACAGATGAAGGCTGTGGCGACAGCAGCAACATATTCCATGCTGTCTAATTTCTACTTTATCAGGCCAGGCACAGGGCCACACACACCTTATCAGAGGAGTCGACATCACCAAATGAACTCCTAGAAGTGAGGCAGCACAGCAAGAGGAGATAAAGACCCTGGGGTGTGCATCAAGCCACTGGGGCTGAGCAGTAACAGTGGGAAACTTGGGAAGAGACCTACTCCCCATCCATATTGAATAAGGAGACCATCTCGGTCCACTATGCAAAGCCTGTGGCCTGCCTTTCACACTCCCCACCAGCCTACCCATGCTGAGGTCATTGGTGCCCTCTCCTCTCCTCGGTGTCACCAGGTCCTTGCAGTTCCCAGAATAGCCCAGCTCCTATCAAAGCTCCCTAGATAGAAGGGTCCAGGGAGGGGGGACAGAGGAGTCAGATAAGTCCAGGCTTGAGCGCAGCAACACGGTGGGGCCTCTCTTAACTTTAAGGCAGCTCAGTGTGTTGTACACGGGGTACCTGGTTCCACTTGAATTTTTAGTAAACAGTGGATGAGTTTTTAGTAGGTGATATACAAATAAGTGTTAGATTATTCTAATCCTAAAAAAACCCAGTATCTATTGATTCAAAAACAAGTTGTCGTTGTGTTTACTAGACACGAGAACCCCATTCATTTTGACCCCATTCAAAGGAATGCAGTAGCACCTTGAAAGGGCTGAGGAGTAAATTCTAAAGCAAAGACAGGCAAATATAGAGCAGCAGGATTCTAGGCAGTGAAGAAAAAGAAAAGAAAAGAAAAAGAAAAAGAAAAGCCAAGTTCCATCTCCTAGAAAGAATACAAAAGACTAGAATTTGAGATCAAGCATCTGGAAGCCTCAGTTTCCTAATCTGTAAAGAGGGAATGATGCTAACTGTGTCTGCCCCACAAGGATAGGAGGACGCACAGACTCTCCAGCTAAAAAGCAGCAGAAGCCAGAAACTGTATGCTACCCCTGTGGCAATGGTGACTTTGTGGCTGCTCTGTCACAGGCCTTTGGCTCTCCACTGAGCTGAGCTCAGGACTCACCATCTCATCCCATGGTTCCTCAGCTTAACACAGCTCACCCTTGGACCCAGACACGATGGTTCTGTTCACTGACGGCGCTCCAGTTCAAGTGCCCTCCTTTCTCACTGTTCCCTGGATTTGAAAATGGAAAACAAAAATGCCACCCCAGAGGGTAGGATTAGCCTGAACCTGGGTGTGGGAGCCACAGACACCCAAACTCTTAGGTCAGCCTTGTCTCTTGTTCACCTGATTGCTTAACACTCTCTGATTTGCAGTTTCTCATCTGTGAAATCGGGGGGGGGGGGGGGGGGGGGGGGGGGGGCACCTCCTTCAGTGACTTGCCAGAAGGACTTGGTAAAGCAAAACAACACATGCCCGGCATATGATGAAAGGAGGTGAATGGTAGTTAGTATTTGTGATGATGAGGAATATGGTAGGACCCTCAGCCACTGGGGTAGGGGCAGTATTTGAAATGAGAATTTTAATTGGAGATCGGAAGGGCGGGGCAAGGGATGGAGGTCTGTCCCAGCTCCCACCTCTGGGTGCACAGCTGCCTCTCAACTGCTATTGTACCAATTGCTCTAAGATGGGAGGGGACAGTTTACAACAGGCACTTGGGGAGGAATAGAGCCAACAACCTAGCAATACAAAGCCAACCAGGTTTCAACCCTCAACAGCTCCAACCAAAACTGGAAAGAAAACCAACTCTCTGAGTAAACTGCTTGGCCGATACCTGCAAAGCCTCCTCCTACCCTATCTTCCAAAACTCCCCCATTTATTTAACCATTTGGCAAACTTCTCTGCTAGAAGAGCTACAGAGCACAGGAAGTTGAGGAGAACCTGCTCCAGCCCCGAGTAGTTCAGGGAAGGAAGAGCTTCCAGAACCACAAGGAATATAGTCACAGCCAATCATCTGTCTTCAGAGTGGTGATTCATTTATTCCCCTTACAATCCCTGCCATTAGTGGTACATTTCAGGCACCCTGGACTCTACTGCAGGAAGAACATATTCAGCCCATTTTATCTCGGACACTCTTATCACTTTCCGCCTGCGGGTCTTCAGCACCAAGCCAGCAGCTAGAGGTGAATGTGTGAGGAAAAAGCCTGGTGGCGCACACCTTTAATCCCAGCACTTGGGAGGCAGAGGCAGGTGGATTTCTGAGTTCGAGGCCAGCCTGGTCTACAAAGTGAGTTCCAGGACAGCCAGGGCTACACAGAGAAACCCTGCCTTGAAAAACCAAAAAAAAAAGAAAAGAAAAGAAAAAAAAAGCCAAAACATCCCTTTCACCAACATTAGTTCTCTCCCATTTCACTGAGGCATCTGTATATCCTTTCCCACCCACCCCCAGACACTGCTTCCCTTGGAGGTGTGATTGGAAAGTGCACTTTCATTTACCTGAGAGGGCATCCTGTAAGCGTCTTCTGGTTGCTTCCTCCATACCCACGCTGTACTGTTCTGAGCACTGTCAGCTCAGCCAGTTCTTAGCTACTTCTAGAACATCACAGAAATGCAAATGTACAGTACTTAGGCTCTTTTGTTACTGATTTCTCTTACCAGAATGTCTGTGAGACTCATACATAATGTCATGTGTATCAGAAGTTTAACTATCCATTGCCTAAATTATTCCCCATATAATGAATGTGATGTTGGGAGGGTCTAAAGTTTTAGCTACTCCAGTAGATGTGTGGTGGTCTCTCCTTGAGGTTTGCACTGTCAGTGTCAATCGTGTTTCCATGGGTGTTTGTGTTCATTTGCTGTCTTGTAATGGATCTGAGAATATCTTACCCGTTAGTAATTATTCAAAAGAGACAGATCCCTAGAACATATTACACACACCTGTTACCTTGAGCCACTCTTCTGCCATTGGACACTTGGGAGGAGGTGACCCCCTTTTGATAATTTCCTTAAAGGAGAAACTGAAGTTTTTAACTCTGATGGCAGGTATGAACCTAAACTCTCTAAAGCCAGGTCTAACATCCTGGAAGAAAAGAACTGACTGTCCACTCAGAGGCAATTTAACAATACCAGCCATCATCTGTGGTGGATAATCTAAGGAATGATCCTATAAATCTTTGTGGAATTTTTCTTTAAAGGCAATAGTTCAGGTTGTTAGGAGGAAGAGACAGGCAAACCTCTGTGAGTCCAATGCCAGCTTGATCTGTACAGTGAATTCCCATCCAGCTTGGGCTAAATAGTGACACCTTGTTTCAAAATAAAAAGGAGAGGGAGAAAGGAGAGAGAAAAAGAGAGAGAGAGGGAGAGAGAGAGAGAGAGAGAGAGAGAGAGAGAGAGAGAGAGAGAAACCAGTATGATGGCTGGTGAATAGGTAAAGACACTTATCATGGAGGGTAGAGGCCTGCATTCTGTCCAAGGACCCACATGGCAAAGGACTAGAAGCTACTTCCACACGCTGTCATTTGACTTCAACACATTAGCTGTGGCACATGCACACCCACATAAGTACATGTGAAAAAAAATAAGAATACTAACAAATGACCCACCTCCTACCCTCATCTGTTTCCAGAGCAAAGGAAGCAATCATTTCTCTGGGATGTCAGAGGCTTTCAGAATATTCCCAAGATGGTCCTGTGTCACAGACCCATCTGTTCTCTCCTAATCCTTCCCTGGGTGTCTTCTGGATCTCAGAGTCCCTCACAAATAAATTCCCCAACTCTTTCAACCTCCCCATGATATGGGTTCCTTCCTTTGACTTGAATTAAATGTGGACTAATAGAGCCACTGCCTGCCATATACACTCTTCCCCAGAGACTCGCAGGAGGGGAGTGCTCCTCCCTTCACTCATAAACCCCAAGAACTGTCATCAGTGCTCCCCATCACGCTTCCAGGCTCTGCTTTACCACCCTTGTAATAAAAACCTCCTCTCACTTGAGAATCATGGTACATCTGTCATAGGGCTTCCACTTAACAGATCAAGTCCTCTGACTTAAATTGAATTTCAGAAAAACAATAATCATTGTGACCGTGGAAGTGGCCGGTGCAATACCGAAGGCACTGTTTCCCACTTTGAAAAATATCTGTTGCTTATCTCAAGTTCAAACCCAACTGAATGCCATGTCTTTCAACTGGCAGCAGCGTGTGTATGCCACCTGTCTTTGTTAGCTGTAATCACCCAACTAAACCCTATTTTCCCTAAAGGCTTTGCAATTGGGCTCACAATCATCATCATGTCAGGCTGTCTCCACTGTTTAATAAGCTTCTACTCCATATATCTCCATGGCTACAGCCAAACACCAAGCTGCCCCGTCTCCCACCTGCACTATTTGTAAGAGTTTTTAAATTACTCTGCATCCTTCTTGGCTTCTTTTCTAACTCTTCATCCTGCAGCTGGAGTGATCTACCTACTGTGTGCTCCTGTAACTCAGGGTGAATCTCTCCTCTTACCTAACCCAATGCCACTCTCTGTTTCCACTCTTTAGCTGTTCCCTGATATCTTCCATCAGAGCCTGACTGCTGTGGTGAATGTCTTAGGTTTTGATGTCTCTGCACACTCTGCTGAATCCACTGAAATGATAGCACTAAAGCAGAGGTAGACAGCACATAAACTAATGAGTTTGGCAGTGGCAACTAAGCACTTGTTTAGGATTCCGAAATTCTATGTTTATGCAATTGTAATGCATTACAAAGTAAACATTTGTACGAAATACAAAAACTGTTCAACCATTGGGGATGGGGAATCTTGGGACTGGAGAGATGGCTTAGCGGGATGAAGAGCATATGCTGTTCTTGCAGAGGACCTGGATTGTGCTCCCAACACTCACATGGTAGCATAACTCCAGTCCCAAGGGCTATGGTACCCTCCTTTGACTTCTCCAGACACCAGACACACACATAGTGCACATGCACACATGCATTGCAGAACATTCACATATATGAAATTAAAAATAATAATTTGAAAACAAAAAAAAAATAAATCTTTGAAAAATGCTTAGCTGGGTTTGGTTGTGTACACCTGTAATTCTGCTGAGGCAGGAAGATTGCAAGCTTCAGTCTATCCTGGGCAAGTCAACAAGACTCTGTTTCAAAAGAGAGAAGTAGAGGCAGAGACAAAGAGAAGAGGAGTGTGCAGTGAGCACACTGGAATTATAGCTCAGTGGTCGATCACTTGCCTAGCATGTGTGAGGCTCTAGGTCCAGTTCCCAACACCATAAAACAAATTAATCTATACATCAGCTAAAGTACAAAATGTTCTTGATCTTCAGGCAGTATATAAACAGGTGACAACCGTAGCCGGCCAACCTCTTACATCCCATAAACTCCACTCTGTGCTCACTAAGCCTCCAAACTATGCACTTTCCCCATCTCCATGGCTACAGAAGAGCACCAGGCTGCTGCTTCTCTCACCTGAGCACCAGCCTCTAAGAGGCTCTGTCTCTGGGCTCAGACCTCCACCTCCATTCCCAGGCTCACCACTCAGCAACCCTCTTACTCAACAAGCATTCTTGCCCATGACAGAGTTGAATTCTGCACATCATTATCTCTCACCTATCCCTCAGTGTCACAGTTTCTCTTTTACCTGCCTTTGCCTAACCCCCTGATGGGTCCATTAGCTTTCCTTCTGTAAGCTATCCTTCCAGGAGCTTTTCTGGGGGTCCCCAAGACCAGCATCCTGCTGTCGGCATTCTGCGGTGTTCCCTATGGGGGTATTGCCATCGGTGTGGGACATACTTGTTTCCTCTTCAGCTTGCCCCACTTGTAAAAGCCAACATCTACCACTGTGTTCTGGATTTGGTCTATCTGGCACCCAACTCTGTCCCTGGCACGTGAAAGGCCCAAACAAATATTTTCAGTTGTCAATATGGCTAGACTGGTGAAGTATGTTGGAGCATGGCTACAATCCTAGTATTCAGGATGTAAAAAGTAGAGAATCAGGAGTTCCCAGCCATTCGTGGAGCTTTGTGGAAAGTTCTAGGCCAGCATGGGCTACTTGAGATTCTGTCAAAAAACAAATAAACATACAAAAATTCCCAAAAAACAAAAAATAGAATAAATGATTTTAAGTGTTCTCATCACTAAGAAGTTCTAAAATATTTAAGGAAGTGGATGTGCTAATCACTGATTTAATTTGGCATCTGTTTGGGGAGCTGGTTCTGGAACCATCCCCATGGATAACAAAATCTAAGGGCATGCAAGACACTTGTATAAAATGGTGAAAATCTGCTTAGCACCAAATGCATATCCTCCCGTACACTCTCAATGGCCTCTGAGTCTTCTCTAGCTAACTGTGTTAGGTTATGTCCTAAGGGGGAATGTCTGCTTCCTGTCTATCTTCGCGGCTTGTCCATAAGCTCTGGACATTTGCCTGTAATACCCAACAGGGCCCTAATGGGAAATACAGGGCTCCTGTTGTGCAGGTCCTCATTCATCCGAATGTGGCAGTCATCGTCAGAAGTGGAAATTGTTCCCTGATACTGTTTAGGAAGTGATGGTGAAGGAAAGTCTGTGTGTAAGGAAACTGTTCTCAAATATTTTGTATCCAAAGTTGTTTGTGGATGTTGAGCTCCAAGTGTATATGTAGGATCAAAACATCATATTGGAAAGCTGTGTGTGGTGGGGATTGCCTTTAATTACCTCAGTTGGGAAGCAAAAGCAAGCAGATCTCTATGATTGGCTAGCAAGTCTGGTCTACATAGTAAGTTCCAGGCCAGTTGGGGTCACACAGTGAGACCCCATCTCAAAAAAACAAAAGGAAAGGCAAAGACAACAAAAACAAAAACCTCCCGTTATAATTCATAAGTATGTTCAGCTGCATGTCAATCAAAAATTTTAGTGTTCTTATTTAAATAAGTGAAACGAAATGGTAATGCACTAGAAGAGGAACCTACTACAATAGAAGACACCATTGCTTGCTGTATTTGTTCCCTTCAGGAGCCTCTCTTTTCACCCCCTCCACAGGTCATGAGTTACATAAGTAAAGCCTTGCTGATAGAGGATGGGAGGCCACAGGTCTCCAAGGAGGTAAATGTAACTGACCCTGAGGGGAAGATTCATCCAGCCTAGGATCATGTTTCCCTAGTTATTCCAAATTTGTTCTCATCAGAATCCCAAGAAAAGACTGCACTGAGCTATAGCTGGTCATTTTCTTGGTGTAACATTTCAGGGACCGAGAATTTACAACAGGAAATAGTTAGACCGCCAGTGTACCATTCCACTGTGAGATGACTTTGGGAGCAGCTGCCTCTCTGGGCCCAAGAACACTACCAGCAGGCATCAGTTCCAGCATCTAACCCTGCCCCACGTGGCCACTCTCCTGACCTCTCCTAGCACAGTTAGACTTATTTGGCTTCAAATCGTTTGTAAATGGAATCACAGCCAAGACTATGTCTGACAGAGTTGAATTCTGCACATTGTACCTCTGTGTGTGAGCCCTCTACGTGTACCCCTCTATGGAGCCCCCCTCTTCCCGAAGATAGCACAACTTACCACTGCCCAGCTGCTTCCCTAAATAAGACTCCACCCTTTAAACCTGCTTCAGGCTTCCTAAACTTGACCTCTGGGAGCTTCAGGTTCTTCTCAAATTACTGCCCTGAAGGCAACAGACATTCAACTCTACAGTTTGTTCTGAGGCTCAGCCCTGCAGCCTTTCACTGGCCTAGCCAGTCCCACCCCTGCATTGTCTAGGACTTTAAAGAAAGCTGAACTATATTCATTTTTTTTTTAAAGCCACCACAAAACAATCAGTGCCTCTCTTCACCCTGGCTCCTCCTCTCCAGTTACCTATCTGCCCCTTTCTCTGATAAACACACATTGGATTTAGATACTACAGACAATCTGCCTCCAGATTCTTTTCTTCATTCATGTTTTCATTAAGCAATTTGGTAAGAAATCACCCTGGGATTTCCTGCCATTGTCCGTGCCAGTGGTACCAATGACAGGCCAGCAGTGGTTTTAGTGAGGCATCTGTTTCATAGGCGTCCCAATATTTTTTCCAACTAATTTTTGCATAAATATATTTTGATCATGTTTCCCCTCCCCTAGCTCCCCCAGTTCTCCCCAACCATGTTCTCTATCTATCCATCCATCCATCCATCCATCATCTACTATCTATCTATTACCTATCTATCATCTATTTTTCTATCATCTATCTATCTTTATCTCTATCTCTCTGTGCTCTTTGACCATAAAAATTATCTTTGTTCCATATTAAATCACATCCTGGGATTCTTTCGAGTCTTCCAAGGAGCACAGCATAACACTCACTACAGTGAGTGAAGGGTCCCCTAAAACACACAAACTAAACCCCAGTATCTCAGTTGAGGTTTGAAAGGGCAGTTCCCTCTGGACCAGCTCCCCAAGTGTCATCCTACCCCAATCCTGAGCTGGGACACCAAGATCACTTCCTCTGAGCGAAGTGCTGCTCTGGAGGCACAGGAGGAGCCCCACCCCCAAGCCCCCACCCCCACCCCTGCCCACCCCACAGTTTTCAAGGGGAGAGGTGGAAAGGCTGGCATGTTGCAGTGTGGCACCTTACATCAGTGATTTTACTTCCGGGTGACATCTGGTCATGCCTGGGCTCATTTCTAAACTGTCATATGTGGGGTCTGAATGGTTGCTACTGGCATCTGGTTGGTAGTAGCCCCAAATGCCACTAAACATCCTACATCTGTGGCAATGAGATGGCAATTCCAAATATGTTCACAGAGCTCCTGTTCAGAAACCATGGCCCAAATGACCTGGGCAAAGGACGGAATCCCTCCTAAGAGGACTGTAATAAAATGTGAGAAAGCCCCTCAACTGGTGTTTTTTTAGGGAAACCTAAATGCTCAAAGTTCAAATGAACTAACTATTCACCTAACCAAAATAATGTTAGAAGTCACCCAACCTGACTCCTTCACATCACAGATGAGGAAAGAGGAACAAAATGATCATACTGACAAGGGAAGGGCTAGTTCTTGATCATCACAACATGCCCAATGGTAGCACAGTACTGTTTTGTTTATGAAATCTGACAATCACAACACTATGAGGCCAATACTTTATGATCCCTGTTTTGTATATATAGGGCTACTGAATTTCTAGAGGCTCAAGTACCTGTCCAGGACCACTACAGCTTATACATTTGTGCCCTACCCCAACCCCACTCTGGGCTCTGGGGTCCAAAGACCTGAATCTTTTTATGCTATAGACTCCCTAGAACTGTGGGTGACTGGGCCTAAGTCTTCACTGCACCAAGGCTCATCCTGGTCCTTGCCTGGCCCCCCTGTCAGTAGTTGTTCCCCCCCTCCCGACCTCCCATCAATAGTTGTCCACCCCCCTGTCAGTAGTTGTCCCTTGCCTCCAGCCTGGTCACAGAGGAAGAAGACATGAGAGGAGTGAAGGAAAGGAGAAGCAAGAAGGGAAGAGACAGCATAATCTTTGTCCTTGCTCCAGGGGACTCCTGCAGTGCCTTTCCTTCAGTGACCATCAGCAAATCCTTCCTGCCTCTTGAGTCCCAAGGATCCACTCTTCTTCCATGTATGTCATCTCAGTCTGGGCTCCCATTCTTTGGGATTTCATGAACTCATTACAATCTAGAAAGATGATAGATAGAATGATAGATGGATAGATAGATGATTGACAGATGACAGGTGATACATATATGCACATTGTAGATGACAGATTAATAACAGATGGATACCTACAGGATAGCTCCATTATATATGATAGCTATATAAAAGGAAGATAAACTGATGCCTCCAGAAAATCGATACAGGAGGCAGAGAGATAGAACTACTCTTGTCAAGTACAACTAGTAGTAAAATCAATAATCACAGGCATTTCATAAAATGAAGATTATTCCAGTGTCAAAAAGAGAAGGGAGGGTCTAATCTCAAAGTAGATTAAATAGAATAACTATGGGATGAAACTGTATTTTGCCTCCCACATAAGCAGTAGTCAATGTTAGGGAACTACAGACCTACATCCTCCTCTATTCAGTGAAAAGTTACTTCAGGGATGGAGGAAGCTCCGAAGGGAAGAATTCAAAATTCTTGTAGCTGATCCCTCAGGACTCGTTTGGTTGTTGTGCAGCATAAAGAGCTTTGCATTCAAATACCTCTGCCTGAATCCCTAACACAGTGACCTGAAAAGCTATCCTGGGAGAGGAGAGCCACAGATGTGTTGCCCAGACTCCTACAGACCACAGCCTGAACCCTTGCATAATGAAGCTTGGCTAGTAATTGTGTTGATAAGAGCTAAAGAAAGTGTGGGCCCTTTCAACATAGGGTCACCCTCTTCTCAGAAGCCAAAAACCATTTCCCCTGCCTCTCATGTGGCACTTTCTGTTCAGGAGGACCTGTCATGCCCCATATAGCAGTTCAGTGGAACAAGCCCTTCCTGGTCCAGCCCCAAGTCTTTTCCCAGACACAACTAATAATGAAGGGCCCAGCCTACCCTCTCACCTCCCAACTCCACTCCTTCCCCAACCCTCATCCCCCATCTCCCTCCTGCCCCTTCCCGCCCCTCCCCAGCAACCTCAGCCTCTCTAACATCAGTGGGTCTGCCCTGGGTCTTCCCTAAGAAGTGCTAAAGAATGGGTGGGTGCCCAGTGAAATCCTGAGGCAGACTCACACATCTTCTGGTGACCACAGGTTGTAATAAGCATCCCCAGGGTTTTCCAGCATGTTCTCTGTCTCTTCCCTGCCCCCCAGCCCACTGGATAGAAGATCACCTTTTTAAATGATGGCTTAGTTTATGCAAATACACCACCATTCCCAAAGGAAGCAAGCACTTCCGTGCCTATGGTTACGAAAACACAAGGGCAGTTTTTGAAAGCAGAGACTCAAATATCCTCTCTCCATGGAGTGCATCTGAATGTGAATGTGATGTCAACATTCTGAAGGCTTTGGTAATTTTATTTTCATTTCTTCCTGTCAGTAGAGAGGGGTCTATAATTGCTTAATCTAGAAAATGGAAGCTGTAAGGATTGTGCTTTGAGGTGTAGGAAAATAACCCAGTGATTAGTTCAGGACAGAGCTGCGAGAGGTGGAGAAAAGGAGGTGGAGGGATCAGGTCGTACAACACTGAAGGAAGACTAAAGACAGAAAGCATTCCCAAGGCACAGGACTTGGGAGCCCCCAGCTCCAGACAGCTGGTCTTTATCCCATGCTGCCTTTTACTCCAGAAGTGACGACATATTTTTCCCTAAACGCACCCTGCCTTCATCACAGGTGCTCTCACCAGCATGGCAACTGGGTTGAGCAAAAGGAATTCATTATGGTTGTGATGACCAGCCCACCTTCCCCAGTAGACCGATTGTTGCAGGAGAAAGCGTGATCCTGCATTGACATGTGTGTACATACTGAAGTCAACAGGTCCTGAGTCTGTTGCACAAGAAGCTCTGGGAGGAACACACAGGTAAAATGCCTACTGCACAGAGAGGGTACACCTAGGTTTGTTAGAGTCAACAGAAGAAAGGAGAGGTGAGAGGAAAGAAAGTGGGGAGATGTGTTCAGAGCTAACTCATTCCATCAAAGGTGGGCAGAGCCTCATGAGTGTGAAGCCCAGTACCAGGAACATCCTCGTGATGAGGGGCAAATCTCTGGGCCCCTTCAACCTTGCCTTCCTCCCAAACAAAACCTGTTCACAGCTGGGGGGTGAGGAGCGTCTTTTATCAGTCATTCATCTCTTATTGCCTTACTGCAGACACATGGGTGTTGGCACTAGAACACATTTCCAGTTTGAAAGGCTTCAATCCCACCTTGAAGAAATTTGAGACCACACTGATCAGATGGAGACATCTTTGGCAGGCAGGTAGGACTTCTCAGCCAATCTGCATCCCTTCATTCATGTAGGAAGCTGCATCCCATGAGTGGAGAACGGGAGATGAGGGAGCCCTGAGGGACTGAGAGGTCTAGAGAGACATTTGGAAAGGTGGCTGAGCTGGATTGCGGGCCCTTAGGTTATCTACAAGTACACTTTCTGTTACTGTGATCTAATAGCTGCCACCGGCTACTTTATAGAGAGAATATGTTTATTTTGCTCCGTTGAGAAGGTACAAGGGTCTGAATCTATTAATGACTCCTTGTCAGTGGCATCCGAGATTGGCACAGGGAATTACGCCAGTGACAGGAAGTACTCAGGGTCTGGCGAGTCCTCCTTTTTTGAGGAACATATAAGGACCCAATCACCGACACCCCAACCAGGCCACCTCTACTAATTTAGCCACCTCTCCAAGGCTCCACATGCATACCACAGTCAGGTTAAGTTGCCACCCTCCCAACCCCACCAGGAACCCTGGAGACACATAAAGGCAAAGCAAAACTGAAGCAAAACAGGAAAGTTCAGCTCTGCCACAACAATGTTAACATGAGGGATGGGGTGGGGGTGGGGTCAGGGGGTATTACATGGTAGAAGATCACATGACACCGTGTGAAGCTCAGACTCCCAAGTAGACAAAGCTCATGAGATCCCAGGTGCTTGAAGTCGCACCATCCTGCAGGGAAAAACTTAGGAACAATTTGCCTTACCTCTCCAAGCCTCTGCTTTCCAGTCTGTAGAATGGGACTAAATCAGTGCGTGGGGATTATGATGTTACTTTAGTCCAATGACAAAAGAGTTAAGCACACAAGCGTTGCCATCCTAACAGGCAAGGGACAACACTTACAAAGCACCTGGAATATACTGGGCGTCGATCCAGCGCAGTCTACACCTGCGCTCCTTTAACCCCTTTGAAGGCCCTGCAAGGAAGCTAATATTACTCGAATTTTGTAGATAAGGAAACAGAGAACCTGCTGTTTTTGGAGGGGAAACTGGGAAAGGAGAAATTTACATGTAAATAAAGAAAATATCTAAAAAAAAAAACCAAACAAACAAAACAAAACAAAAAAGAAAAAAGATAATTGATTCAATGAGCATTCTTTATTGATTTATCTGTTATGATATAAAAATGAAAATTTGAAAACTCAAAAAAAAAAAGAAAAGAAAACAGAGAAGTTGATAACTCACTTGAAAGATCACACAGCTGGAAAATGACACACTACTTGATAAACCATGGTTTGTGTTTGTTCTTAGATGCAGCACTGTTCACTGCTTTAAACATTAAAAGTGACATTAGAGTGACATAACACAGTGTAGCAACACTTGCCTGTAACCCTAACACTCAGAAAGTAGAGGCAAATTGTGAATTTGCCTCTAGATTGCATAATGAGTCTCTGTCTTAGAAAACAAAACAAGAAGAGAAATTACTATCTCGTATCACTTCTTTTTGTTGGTGTGAACTGTACATGTGTGTTCTTGTGGATGTGGATGTATGCTAGAGGCCAGAGGGTAACTAAATTGCCCTGCACCTTAATTTTTGAAAGGGGTTCTCCTATTGAAACCTGGAGCTTGCTAATTTGACTAGGCTGGCTGGCCAGGAAGCTCCCAGCACTCTCTTGTCTCTACTCCAACTTCTATCCCAATATGCTACCGAGCCTACTTTTTAAATAGGTGCTGGGGATCCAAATGCAAACACGCACATTTGCATGGCAAGCTCTTTACCCACTGAGCAATCTCCCCTGACTGGGTTGCCTCCCTGGGGTGATTTATTACTTATGCAGATTTCACCGGTTTTACCATGAATTTCGACATGCATGCACTACCTTATTCCCCTCCACCGAGAGCCAGGCTGGAGAAGTGGCATTGAATGCAGGAAGAATGTGGAAGGATTCCTTTGGCTTCACCATCCTTTCTAATTGTCACCAATACTAGGTGCCCGTTCTTGAACAGCCATGACGATGGAGGTGCTCCCCAAGGCCCTGGAGGTAGAAGAGACGTCTCCAGAGTCCAAGGACCTGCTGCCCAGCCAGACAGCCAGCTCCCTGTGCATCAGCTCCAGAAGTGAGTCTGTCTGGACCACCACCCCCAGAAGCAACTGGGAAATCTACCATAAGCCCATCATCATCATGTCAGTGGGCGCTGCCATTCTGCTCTTCGGTGTGGGCATCACCTGTGTGGCCTACATCTTGAAAGAGAATCAGAAGGTTGTGCAAGTCCTCAGGATGATAGGGCCTGCCTTCCTGTCCTTGGGACTCATGATGCTGGTGTGTGGGCTGGTGTGGGTCCCCATAATCAAAAAGAAGCAGAAGCAAAGGCAGAAGTCCAACTTCTTCCAAAGCCTGAAGTTCTTCCTCCTGAACCGCTGATGACCGGTTGTCCAGAAGAACTGCTGACCAATAAGCAGCCTCCTACCTTCTCTGCAGGCACCACGAAGCTGATCCAGGCAGACCCTCCTCTTGGCCCTGTGATAGAGCTCAGGGCTTCACCCTCATACAACCTAGTGGCATTGCTGGCTGAGTCGTACCTGGTTCCCATCGCTGTGGAAGCTGCGCCCTTGGATACGCTCATTACCCTCATCCCTGGCACCTGCCTTCAGCCACCATCCATCCTATTCTCTCTGCCAAGGGCAATGAGTGCATGCTGGGAAATTCTTTGGGGGTTGATTATGTTCCCAAGGAGAACTTTTATGTTATAGTTGTGTGCCTGATCTTGGATTCGCATCTGCATCCTTCTGGAACCAAAAGTGACCAAGCAGATAAGGCTGTCTTCAATCCCACTGGGTTTAGACAGCCTTGGCTCCCTCCTTGGATGAGACATTGACTAACATTACAAGAGGAAGGACATGTCTCATGTATCACACATTCCAAAATCTGGACAGTGATGGGGATTGGGGGGTGAGGGAAACACTGTCTAGAGCAGACCATTCCTCTGGGAGTAGTCTGGAATTTATACAGCAAAGCAAGTTAGCTCCTAAATATATGGTATTGGCACAAGGGGCAATATGCAGGCTAAGAGGCATCACAGTTTCCCCTTGATCCCCCAATGCCCTTCTCGAAGAACACCTTCATTTTAGCAATTAGTCAAGAACAAATGTTCATTGTTCTAACTCCTTTCCCTGCCACATCTCTGCCTCTACACTTCTCCAAAACTGAAAGATGGAAGGTCACAGATGGGACCTGTAAGGCCATCTCCCCCTCCTCTCAATCAAGACCTAACTTGGGATTGAATGTTGAATGCCATGTTCAAATCATGCTCCGTGGGTTTTTAGAGATAGGTTCACCAAAAAAAAAAAAAAAAAAAAAAAAAAAAAACAGCCTCCCTCATCTCTGCTCCTCCCTATCAAACAAGCAATTATTGAGTTTCCTTCTCTGGGCCTAGGATGGGAACATCCAGACCCAGTCTCTGATCTCATCTTATTTGCAAAAGTGAAAGAGGGAGAACCACGGCCAAACCAACTGGCAATACTCCATGCTGAGTTCTTAGGGTGGCCACGGAAACACAGGGATCTAACAAATGTACAGGAAAATAGATTTCTGGAGACCACGTTCACCCCTTCTGAATATGAAGGGGGAAGAAGTGTTTGGAATGGGCAAGGCATGCAAGGAGTCAGCAACTGTCTTGCAGGAGGAGAAGCTAGGGGGATAGAGACTGGGTGGAGTTAGGATTCTGCATACCTTCTGGATGCTATTCCATCCTCTCTTGTCTACTTCCTCCTGCTCCCCCAAGTGCCTTACATCCAGCTTCTCCTTGATGCACTGTAGGCTCCAGGGGTTAATAGGGACTGGGAGAGGCATCTCCACAGAGCCCAGCAAGTAGACATAGCCCAGGAGGTAAGTGTCTTCAAAACTTCATTATAGATAACAAGAAGCCTTTAAGGGAAAGATCAGGTGCCTATAAGACATTTCCAAAGCTGTTCCAGACAAGGCTGGGCCACAGAGCAGAAGAAGGCACCTGGTAGCAGAGTAAGTGACAAGAGGTGTATTGGTTCAGGTTGACTCTCTTTATCCTCAACCTTCCGACATTTGGAAACACCATGGCAAACAACCTCCAATAGGTCTTCAGATATCTCAGTACTTCTATAGGCAGTCAGAAACCAGTTTTGATCCTGTTGCATTGTGGGACATTCCTTGGAGGAAGTATTTGTTTTATGGAAACAACACACACCACACTCGCTCGCACGTGTGTGTGTGTGTGTGTGTGTGTGTGTGTGTGTGTGTGCATTCCCTAGCTAAGAAGTCAGAGTTTGAGAAGCCTCTGGCCTTTCAAAGTTCACTTAAGAAGATCATGTCCCTCATTAAGACTCACATGAGGGAGCTCAGGTCCTGTAGTCCACCCTTTCCCTGCACACAGGCAGGTCAGGACCAATCCTGGGGTTATTGAAATGCTGCCTATTGCCTCCACGGATGTCTAATGCCTCCAGGACAGGGCTTACAAACCACTCCTTTCTCCTGACATGGAAGGTCAGCCCTGTGATGAAGCCTCTCATTCATCTGTGCCTTCATGAAAGGGAACACACAAAGGAGCTTACAGCCAGCTCACTTAGAATCCATACCCCAAATCACCTCATTATCCTGAGCGCTCATTGTCTGGTCATAGCTGCAGGAGGAAGGTCTTTGCAGAATGTCTCAACAGAAGGGAGGTTGGGGATAATCATGATACAAGGAAATCTTCAAATTCTAGACATCTTTCACAGTCACATCAACACCTGCTCCCCAACTCCTCCTGCCCCTCAAAAATATGTCCTTAGCAAATAGAAGCAAAGAAGAGCCTTTGAGAGCATATTCCAAATATCGGTTAACTCCCCCGCCCTGCACCAAGGCTCCCCACAAAAGTGAGGGTCAGAAAATGGGAAGCCACCCCAAAATTCACACATCTTGGAAATATTTACCAAAGGCCATTGCCTCATGAAAGCTAGAGGTGGGGACAATCTGTGAGTGCAGCCCAAGTTGGATGCCACGTCTCTGCAACAAAGCATTCTGGGTAATATTTCTGTCATCTCAGAAGACAAGAGCAACATCCACAGCACCAGCATCCCACCAGATTATATTACTGGCTCCTCCTGTCGCTCTTCTGTTTTGGAAAATTTAATCTAATCCGATGCCTAATGGAATCAATATCGCATTGAACTGTGTCTGCCATATTCATTCTTTTCCTTTTCTATCATGCATTCCAGGACTGCCCCCACTGCTGCCCCCTTCTAAAATACTCTGTCATTGGTACATTTCCTTTCTCAAGAAGGCTGCCAGGGAGAATAAAGACAGACCCAGTTTCGTGCACGGCTCTGCAGGAGCATCCTTGCAACTGGTAGCTCCACTTCAAGACGATGGTGGTGCAGAGGGATCCCATAAGCCCAATATGGAGACCCAAAACTTTACCTAAAGAAATAACATCCCAGAATGAATCTGTGGTCTAGATGAGGCAAGCAGAGACCAGGTTCAGGAGAGTTGCTCCAAATATAAAAGTAGAAAATGATCCATTTGGAGCTTACTTTCCTTTCCCACCCTAGAAGCCTATCTGTGTTTAGCCTGTGTGAAGATAACTACAGGCAGCCTCATAGACTCTGCTGGCCCAAGCAAGAACTTTCACTCTGTAACCAAATTCCTTAGGTCTGCAGGAAGGACTTCTGTCTGGGAAGGACTATGCTCTATTTTCCTGCAACCTGCAGGTACTGATGAGAGGAACTCCGGGCCACCTCATAATCTAGGTCTTATACTCTAAGGGAAAAACAGGTTCACTAAAGGGTACCCCAAAGTGAGACCATCTCCCACTGTCCTGCAGGTTCCTCTGGAAAAAGCCACTAAAATGACTGTAAAAAAAAAAAAAAGGTGGGGAGAGGGTCATTGTCAATGTCCTCCAATCAGTCAGTCACACATACTAAACTGGAATTGTCTTCAATAAATGACAGAACACCAGTAGGAACTGTGTGCTTTTCCTGGGCTGCACTGGGAATTGTCTATAGCCACAGCTGCATCAATGACATGACCTCTCAGGCTCAGACCCCTCCTTTGTTCTGTTCCTTTCTTCACACACCATCTCTAGCTGACATTTCAATTACGCAATTACCCAAGTGCACAGCCAAATCTGGATACATAATGAAGGCAAAAGCTCTGACCTCAGAAACAATCAGGATAATCCCCAGAGAAGAAAGACAAGGGAACCCTCTTTAGGTACAATACAATATAATCATGGTGGGGGCAAGCTCAGATGATGATTCCCAAGCCAGCCTGACCCATTCTGCCTCTCCAGGCCTCTGGAAGGCAGATATGCCAGGTTTTCACATCAGACTTAGGGGGAAGAGGACCGGGCAAGAGAAAAGAGGGCTGCTCACAGGCTAGTAGGAGAAGATAATGCCCACCTTGACCTCTGGTCCTACTCTATTTTGCAGTCTTTCTCTGAAACCCATCCATCCCAATCTTCAAATTCTGACATAGGTGCATGTTTGGAGAATATGCTCAGGGTTGGGGGATCAAGGGCTCCCCACACTTCTGCCTGTCTACACTGTTCAAAAATCCAACCTTCAACACACCAGCATTATGGTTCTGCCCTTTTCTGGAACTTTTCCTTCAACAGTCCCCATCTTTTCTTTACTTTTCTCTAGGGCTGGAGCGATAGCTCAGTGGTTAAGAACACTGGCTGCTCTTCAAAAGGACCCCAGTTCAATCTCTAGGACCCACCTGGTGGCTCACAACAATCTCTAACTCTAGTTCCAGGGGATCCAGTGACCTCTTCTGGCCTCTGTAGGCCCTGAGCATGGATACACGGGCAGTCAAAACACACATACACATAAATTAAAAATAAATAAACCTTAAGAAAAAAATTAAACAGTTCTCTGAATGACTTATATAGAAGTGGCTTTGTGGCTATGTGGAAGGGTGACCTCAAAACCATCTCCATGCATCTGATTTTTAGTGGCCTGCTGTGTTAGCTTTCTACTGTGACTACTAAAATGTGTTGTCTTACAGCTCTGGTGGCCAGAAGTCCAAAGTGGATCTCAGAGGCCTTAAAGCAAGGCATGGTCAGGACTGCTATTCCCTCTAGAGGATCCAGGGAGGAACCCATTCCCTTCTTTATATAGCTTGCATCGGCTGTCCATGTTCCCATTTGTAGACTCCTTCTATTTCCATAGAGAGAAACTTGAAGGGTTTGGCCAACTATGTCTTCCCACCTGACCCTCTTGTCTCCTCCCTGCCTCATAAAGAATTTTGTGTGGGCCTCTTCTATTGAGACCTCACGTCAGATCCACAGAGATAGCCCAGGAAAAGCTCTCAAGCTCAAGCTCTTTGTCCTAGCTGGCTAATACTTCTATGACGAAGTCCCACAGAGCAGATGGCTTAGACAGCAGACATCTGTTCTCGTAGTTGTGGAAGCTGAGAGTGGAGGTAAAGACCAGAGATGGTTTCCTTTGAGGCCAGTGTCCTTGACTGGCAGATGTGTCTGTCCTCTCTTGTGTCCCCATGTGGTCCCCTCATCCACGCAGGTCTGTGGACTAGTCTCATGTCCTTATAAGGCCACCAGTCACGTTTGGCCAGAGCTACTCACATGTTCTCCTTTAAAGACCTTTCCTCAAATATAGCCACATCCTGGGAGCTTGGGATCAGGGACTTCATCATGTACATTGGGTAGGGTGGAGCTCAACCTCTAATACTCTCTGTCACATGAGCAAAGTGCCCCATGTAGGGCAACCTACCCACAAGCTCCAGAAATTCCAATTAGACACCATCATTCTACCAGCCATAGAAAACTTCACCTGGGGATTGAAAAGATGTCTCAGTGGTTAAGAGTGCTTACTGCTCTTCTCAAGGATCTAAACTAAGCTCCTAGAACCAACATGGAATAGGGAGTAGTCACAAGTTTCTGTAACTACAGTTCCAAAGACTCTAAAAATCTTTTCTGGCCACTTTGGGCACCAATACACAAGTAGCATATATTCACACAGACACACACATGTGCCCATAAGCAAAAATAAAAAATATATCTAAAAAAAAAAAGAAAAAGAAAAGAAAAGAAGCTTCACAGAATACCTCCAGTAGCTTACACTCAACCTGTTCTAAACTCAATCCTTTATCCCTTCTATGTCTTAATTCAAGAAATGATATGACCTTTGACACTGTTCAGCCAGAGAGCTGGAGCCCAGGAGGAAGTGTCAGAGAGTCCAACTTGCCTGTCTGGGATATTTTTCCTCATTGTATTTATACTGGCTGGTTTGTGTGTCAACTTGATACAAGGTGGAGTTCTCTCAGAGAAAGGGGCCTCCCTTGAGTAAATGCATCCATGAAATCCAGCTGTAAGGCATTTTCTCTATTAGTGATCAAGGGTGGGAGGGGAGGGCCCATTGTGGGCAGTGCCATCCCTGAGCTGGTAATCTTGGGTTCTATAAGAGAGCAAGCTGAGCAAACCAGGGGAAGCAAGCCAGTATGTAACATACCTCCATGGCCTCTGCATCAGCTCCTGCCTCCTAACCTGCTTGAGTTCCAGTCCTGACTTCCTTTGTTGATGAACAGCAGTGTGGAAGTGTAAGCTGAATAAACCCTTTCCTACCCAACTTGCTTCCTGGTCATGATGTTTGTGCAGGAATAGAAACCCTGACTAAGACAGTATCTGTAGTAAAACCTCTATTTTATCAGAAATAGCCCCATAACCAGATAAATGTGATTTTTTTTCCCTTTGCAGATACCCACTGGCTACCCTGGCAAGAGCTGACCAGGGATTTGCATGTGAAAAATTACTCAGGAAACCAACAAAGAACATCTGCCCAAAGCCATTGCCCCTGGTTCAGATGTAGATCTGATGGTGGGAGCTGCAACTGCCATCTCAAGACCTCTAAGTGACCATGAGAAGGGAAGCTGTTACCAAGCATATATATTGAAACACAATAGAAAGTAGAAAGATGTCTGTGACCTTCCTGCTGTCTAGGGAGCAACTAGGTAACCTGGGGCCACCCAGACTTCTCTTGCAGATGATTAAAGGGTCCATGACTTCTTATGAACTCCAAATACACATGATTAGGTTGACATCTATTATACACATAATAGTCATTGTACACAGGTTCTACAGCTGCAGATTCAACCAAGGGAGGGCTGACAACAATCAGAAAAGTGTGTCCATACTGAACATGTACAGACCCCTGACTGTCTTTACTCTCCCAGTTAGAAAGCACAGTATTCACACAGCATTTGCACCGAATGTCACACTCGAAGTCGCCGGCACACTCCTTAAACAGAAGGATGTGCATAGGCTATATGCAAATACGATGGCATTTTATGCGAGGGACTTGAGCATCTGTGGGCTTCGATGTGAGAAGAGATGCTGAGGAAGCAGGAACCCACAGTTACAGAGGTACTTCGGGGAAAAGAGCCTGGGAACTTAAGGACAAAGTGAATGTAGTTTTTTCTTTCTCTTTTTTTCTTTTATTTTTTCTTTTTGTACCTGAAAACGTTCTAATCTTCCAGGAGATTAGAAGGGAGACAGAAAGGAGGGTAAGTAGCAAGGTTTTCCATTTGTGATCCCTTCCTCTCTCCCCTTTTTGAGGCAACAAGACCTTTTCCAGATCTGACACCCAGGTGGGGCAAAGTACACTCACACAGGGCTATAGATTCACATGCAGTCCCTCAGGCTGTCTCATCTGTCTTAGTGAGGCAGAGATGGCTGAAGTTCACTCTATATAATCATCCTTGGATGAAGAGAACAGCTCTCTCTCCCTCCCTCCATCTATGTATCTGTGTGTGTGTGTGTGTGTGTGTGTGTGTGTGTGTGTATATATATACATATATATATATATATATATATATATATATATATATATATATATATATATATATATATATATATATATATATATATATATATATATATCTTGTATCATTGTCTATTGCTGTCAGAATTAAAGTAAGCTAACAGGAGAGCTCATCCTCAGGGAAGACTGTTTCTCCTGGTCTCAGCATGCCTTAGGTGCCTGTAGCTCTCTGGCTATGGGTAGGGTCAGTGAAAATTTTTCACTTCCATGTTAGCATAGAAAAAAAAAAAGCTGCTGCTTTTGCACTTGTTTGAGTCATGTTTTGAAGCCACATTGCTGAGGTGTTGTGGGTGAAATTCCCCTGTCGTTTCTGGAAGACACAGTCTCACAGATTTCCTGGTTCTCTGGCTCTCGCCATCTTTCCATTCCCTCTTCTGCGACGTTCCTTAGTCTTAGAGGCAAGTGTAGTGGTCAGCCACGAAATCATATCCATATGAATAACACTAAATGAATTAAGCCAGTTGTATTTATTTATTTAAGAATAATTAAAGGTAAAGGCCATGATTTTAAGAGGGAACAAGGAAGGAGGTGGAGAGAAACATGGGAGGCATTGAAGGGAGGAAAGGAAAGCAGGCAAATGATGTAATAACTTTTTTAAGGGGGCAAATGTTATGATAACTTTATAAGGAGGTAAATGATATAATGACATTTTAATTAAAAAAGAAAATGTTAAGGTAAGGTGACATTACTGAACATATGGCATGATATGAAATATAGGCTAAATATACAGGCAAGCACACTGGTATGCAGCCTGAACTTCCTACCTGGCCTTTCCCAGTTCCTTGGTCTTGGCCAAACTTCCATGGCCCTTATCTTCACAACTGTTCAATGGTTAATAATTAAAAAAAAAAGAAATGCTTGTTTCCTTTGATACATTACTTGGGAAGGTCCATAGAAGGCTCATATACCACACTGAATAAAGTTAACTGTTAATAATACAAAAGGTAGCCAAAAGCTGACAAGACAAGATTGGAATGGCAAGTCCTTGTGAGCTGATTGGAAGTCAAGTATTTGAGAAGGGAGCCGGTCGCTGTGAACTGTGTTCATGAGCCAACAAGAGCATGTCAGAGCAAATGTTTCCTCTGCCACGCCTGACTCCTCCCTCCCCTGAGCCTGACAGCACCTCACTAGTCAGAACCACCTTACCTTCTGCAATATCCCTCAAGGGTGCCTATTTCTTGGGACTGAGAAAGCTCATCCATTATTCCTCAGAAGTGAGGAGCAGGGCAGCAGTTGAGCCCCTTACATGGAGCTGTGACCATGTTCTGAATAGAAGACCCCACAGGCTTAACCTTACAGGTTCAGATCTCTCTTCACACAGTCATCTATCTCTATAAGGAACCACCACAGGCAAAGAAGCTCTAGTCTCTGTGGTCAGGAAGCCCCATGAAGACCCATCCTCGAACTTGAAACGAACAACTGTATGAGGTGGATAAAACAGTGGGGCTTGCTTGTTACAGCAGCCAGCACTGCCCCCTGAATAGATTGCAGTCATTGTCACTGTTCATGGGCACCACGCAGCCTCTTGTCTGCTCATCTCTTTCTGATTAGCTACGGTGTCCTACCTGTATCTTCCCTCCGACTTATTCTCTTATAATCCATGCTACATGCACCAGGGTAAATTTTTTTTCCCAAAGTTTATATATATGTGTAATTTTTTTTTCTGTGTGATACGCTCTCCTTTAAGTAGGCGAGACTGCGCTCAAACTCACAGTGTGCTTGCCTCAAATCTCCTAAATGCTAAGACTGCAGGTGGGTAACATCACAACTGGCACCAAATGCAAAATTCTTTTCCATCATTTTTAACTTAGAGTATAAAGTAACGAGTTTCATAGTGACATTTTCATACATTCATATCATTGCATTTTGTTCACAGCCATCCTCTTTCTTTGTCAAACCCTTCTGTGGCTTCTCGTCTTGTTGCGAGGTCAGAGTTCCCCATTTGGCTTTGGAATCCACATCTCCTGCCACCAACTTCCTGGCATCCAGGCAGGTGCCATCTCCACTGTTGTGGTTTGAATAGGAATGGTCTCCATAGCCTCACATATTTAAGTGCTTGGTCCTTAGGGAGAGGTGCTAGTTGAGAGGGATTAGAAGGTGTGGCCTTGTTGGAGTGGATGTGGCCTTGTTGGAGGAAGGGTATCACTTGGTGGGTGGACTTTAGGGTTTCAACTGCTCAAACCAGGACAAATATCTTCTTCTGGCTACCTGCTGATCCAGATATAGAACTCTCTCCACTACCTCTTTAACACCATGTCTAGCTGCATTCTACCATTTTCCTGCCTCGATGAACTAAGCCTCTGAATTTTTAAGTAAGACCCAGCTACGTGGTTTTCTTCATAAGAGTTGTCATGGTCATGGTGTCTCTTCACAGCAACAAAACCCTGACTAAGACACCCAACAAAGTTATTTTTGGATTCTCATCTGGTGTTGAGGAACTCCTTGCTCCATTCTGTGCTTGTCCTTGTTCAGCCTACTTTGTCTGCCAGCAACATGGCTTCTCACGCAGCTCCTCTCCACCTGACCCTCTCCTTTCTTTCTGTTGTACTTTTTCTCTCCAAACTCTTGTGCTCATCACTATTAATTAACCCCTTACTTGCTGAAAAACAGTTCTTTCCCATGGGAAAATGGGAAGCTTTGGTGCTAAATAGACCTGGAGTATTCAAAACCGGACACTAACAGCCTTATCACATGACTTCCTGTTTCACGTCTCAAGTTATATATATTGTAAAGGTCCATGATTCACTGAAGAATGATACCCCAGACTCAAATAGTATGTAAAAGCTAAGTGTGCTTTATTCCAACATGCTGAGGTTTCCCATTCCAAGATGGAGACAACCAAGTGAGCTCTCAGGCCTGATTTAAAGCACATTAGAGGAACTCCAGGGTAGGTGACCTTTATCTTGCTCCATCTCTAGAAACATTCTAGAATCATTACTGGGGTAAAGGGGCTGGAAACTGTTGCTGGGGAGGTCTGGAAACTGTGGCTGACCTATTGCCCTTGATTCAGGCCAGGTGGCAAGGCAGCTTCTGATGGCAGGGCAGTTTCTGACTAACTGCCTGAAGCCTGGGTTTTTTCTAGTAATTGACTTGCCTGGACTTGCCCAGTTCTTAGGCCTGGTCTTTTGAACTGCCAATTTGAAGTCTGTCATGGAGTCAGACATAACATAACCTTTTCAATATGAGAATAGCAATTATCCATCAGGTACTCCAAGATTAAATAAGAAAAGAAAGGGTGCCAAAAAATATATATATTCAGATAATGTTGCCAGTGCCCTGTGGTCCCTCCCACTTCCCCACAAGTGTTGAAATCTAATTTCCAAGGGGGATAGCATTAGGAGGTGGGGAATTGGAACAGTGATTATTGAGATGGTCTTCTCCAGAAGACTCCATAAAATTCCCTCTCTCTCTGCCATGGGAGATTACAAGAACCCAGGCAGCTGTCTCCTGAAAGAGGCTTCTCCCCTCAACCTGCAAAGCAGTCCTCTACCCATGTCTTCCAGGGTTTTACTCATGAGAAGTGATGTATTGTTGTTTGAAAGTCACTCAGTTTAACACTTTCGTATTGTGACTAAATGGTCCAAGGCAGTAAACATTCAATAAAACACAGACATTGTATTATCTTTGTCACAGGAAGCCCCACACTATGACCATAATACAAAGGTTCCCAAGTCCTCAGGAATTTTTTCTAGCTTGAACATGGGAAGCCATAGATAATTTCATCCAGGCAAGACTCTAAACAGAGAAATGTGGCAGCTGGGAACCCAAGTGAGAATCTTACCTGTGTGTTATTGGGGTTATTAGAGACTCTCATCAGCCTCAGGTTGATCTATATGTGCACATCTCTACCCGGAGTTGGCTCAGAATCCACATGACAAACCCAAGCACGTCATTCTGGAAAGACTCCATCCAGCCTCCTTCACAGGGAAGAGAGAAGAAAGAGCCCCATTGAATATACCTGCAGGAGAGGGTGTGGCGGCTTTCTGGGGCTGAACTCAGAAACCAGACTAAGGACTGGTACCACAGGCAAGGTCAGAGCGATGCTTTTGGGTTCAGCCCAACAAAAGGAGGAAGGGGAGGGGGCTTGGTCCCTGAGAAGAAAGTGTGTGTGTGTGTGTGTGTGTGTGTGTGTGTGTGTGTGTGTGTGTGGAGAGAGACAGAGAGACAGAGAGACAGAGAGACAGAGAGAGGCTGGAGGTAGGATGGGATGAGTGTATCCCCACAGGGCCAGACAAACTGCTGGAGACTGAGGTGTGCCTGCTCACTCTGGAGGAGGGATGAGATGCTTGCCAGGGAGGGATGCTCATGTGGGAAGGGCATGGGAGAGCTTGCTAAGCCTTTTCCCATAGTCTGTGCAAGGCAACACTTTTTCAGTCCTTCACTCAAAAAATGGCCACTGAGAACTTTCTAAATGCTGCGCTGGGCACTGGGTGGAAGGACATGTATGAACAGAGCAAAGCAGAGTAGGCCCATGTGAGCTGCAGAGCTGGGGCATCTACAGATGTCTGAATATCAAATGCCCACAAGTCCCATCCTTCATGGTACCTTTAAGAGAAGGTAGAACCTTTAAGAGAAAGGACCCAGTCGAACAGAGTTAAGACATTGAGATTATGTTCTTGAAGGAGATACTGAGACCTCAGCCTCTTTCTCTTCCTCTCTTTGTTTTCCAGGCACCATGATGTGAACATCTTACCCCACCACACACTCCTGCCATAATGTACTGCTTTCCCACAGGTTCAAAGGTAGCAAGGCCAAGCAACTACAGAGTGAGATGCTCAAAGGTGTGAGTGAAAACAAACCTTTTTCTCTTTATAAGCCGATTGCTCGCGTATTTGTGACAGTAAGGGTGTCTTAGTTTGGGCTTTACTGCTGTGAACAGACACCATGGCCAAGGAAACTCTCATAAGGACAACATTTAACTGGGGCTGGCTTACAGGTTCAGCAATTCAGTCCATTATCATCAAGGTGGGAAGATGGCAGCTTCTAGGCAGACAAGGCACTGGAAGAGCTGAGAGTTCTATATATCTTCATCCAAAGGAAGCCAGGAGAAGAATGTCTTCTATGTGGCTAGGAGGAGGGACTCAAAGCCCACCCCACAGTGACACACATCCTCCAACAAGGCCATAGCTCCTAATAGTGATACTCTCTGGGCCAAGCATATTCAAACCACCACAAAGGGAAAGCTTTACAACACTAATACAACACATCTCTTCTCTCCTTTAGGTTAGTCTACTCTGTCTCTACATAAGTGGGCTTTGAGGGGAGGATGCCTGCCATTCGGGCTGTTCCCATTACTTTCTTTGCTACATGTGATTGAATTTCTTAGGTTTCTATATTATGATGGAGCTGGAGAGATGGCTCAGTGGTTAACAGCATCTCATTTTGCTCTGCCAGAGAACCTGAATGCTGTCCCCAACAGCCAGGTCCAGAGGGTCACAACCTACTGTAACTTCCCTCCAGGAGATCCAACATCCTCTTCTAGCTTCCAAACATACCTGCACACATGGGGCATACACTCATACAGACACATGCATACACAGAAATAAAAATATAAATAAAATCTCCTTTGACTTGTCTTATGATTTACAATAACTTTAAAATAATTTTTCTAAGTTAAAATATAAAATTCCAGTTATATAAAATGAATACATTTGAAACAAAAAACAAAAACCCAGCTTTTAGCAAAAGAGTTTATTCCAGAGCCATTTTCTTTTTTTTTTTTTTTTTTTTTTTTTTTTTTTTTTTTTTTTTTTTTTTTTTTTTGGTTTTTCGAGACAGGGTTACTCTGTGTAACCGTGGCTGTCCTGGAACTCACTCTGTAGACCAGGCTGGCCTCGAACTCAGAAATCCGCCTGCCTCTGCCCCCCAAGTGCTGGGATTAAAGGCGTGCGCCACCACCGCCCAGCTTCCAGAGCCATTTTCAATGACCATTGCCTGGAAACACAGATTTACATTACCCAAAACTCCATGTTCCAACATGGAAGCAGTTTATAAAGTTTTATGGTTTTTATAGAACAACAACAACAACAAAAAGGTCATAAATCAGGGCAAGTTTTAAATAGTTGGTGGGTACATCAGAGAGGTGGTTACAGTAAGATGGGGGAGAGCTTTGCTATATACAGCCTCAGATGCTCTCTGGGGACATTCTTAACTTTGGGTTGGTGGAAGCTCGTCTGCTATGTTAATAGAGTCTAAAAGGTTTGTACCTATTACTGACACAATGTTAATTCCGACAGAGAGGTGGACAAGGAATGGCTGTTCATGAGCTAATGCTAGCCTAAGACAAGGTATGTAGCCCCTGGACCAGCCATACTCCAGCCTCTCCACACCCCTGCAGCTCTGATCAGTCAAGCAGTCTCTGTCGACACAGCTTCTTCCCAAGAATTCACACATTCGAGAGATCCGCCATGCAATACTGTGCCAGTAATTAACAGTAGGTTTTTGTGCATCAAGAAATTTGTCAAGATCTTCTGATAAATGGCTCAGGAGAGTAGAAAGTTGTATGAATGCCACTATTATGGTCTGCTGATGTCACCCCAATATGTTCTTCTGGCCTGGCTTACTGTAACATCCTTCCTGCCTACCATGCTCTTGTTCTATGTGTGTGCATGTATGTGTGCATTGTGTGTCCACGCATGTGTGTGTGCAAGTGTGTGTGCGTGTTATGCACACATGTATGGGTGCTATTGCCTATGTGCAGAGGCCAGAGGAGGACTCTAGTGCACTTTCTACATTATTCCCTTGAAACAGGGACTCTTACTACCTCTGGAGCTAGGCTGGCATCTAGCAAGTTCCATTGTTCTTCCTGGCTTTGCCTTCATGCCCCCAAGTGTTGAGTTGCAGGGTGTGCCATGCTGGGCTTTGAAAGTGGATTCTGAGTATTTAAAATCAGATCCTTATTCTTTCTCAGCAAGCATGCTTACCCACTGAGGTATCTCTCCAGTCCCCATGCCCCTTCTCTTGAGTCCTTCTAATCTGTTCAGAAATAGCCAGGGTCCTCCTTCAGAAGCATGGGTCCCAGGCTCTTCAGCCAAACACTCTCCAGCAGCTTCCAACTCCAGAAGAAAGATGCTCATGCAACTCATGCCTCGTAATCCTCCCTAACCCAGCCACCTAGCAGAGCCACCTGCCATCACATAGCCTTGCCTCAGCATGGGATGCCTTCCCCTTTCATGGGGCCTTACCCATTCACCGAGTATCAACTCAAACACAAGATCATTTAAAAAATATTTTTGTTTGCTTTTGTTTATATCATTTCCCCATCTCCTTCCCTCCCTTTAAGCCGTCCCATGTATCTCCTCTCTTCTGCTCTCTTTCAAATTCATGGCCTCTTATTCTCTAATTATTATTTTTGTTGGTGTGTGTGTGCACATGTGTGTATTCCTGAGTGTCTCCATAACTCCAAAGATGTTCATTTCACAGCAGTGACAGCTGTCGTACATAAATAGTAATTTACTGGATTGGCTAATGTAATGTCTGCCCTCCCCTGCTCCTCGCCCTCCCTCCCCCCACTTTTCGTGTCCAAGTGTCTTACCCTTTCTCACTTACAGAGGCAGTCCATGACCTAAAACAGCCCAATTATACAAAGGTAAAAAAAAAAACCCTAGCATGAAATAGATGGAAACCAATAAAAACAGGAGTTGGAATTCTGAATCCCCATCTTCTCCTGCCTGGTGAGTGTAGCTAAGTCTCTCTCTATAGCTGCTGCTCTGAGTCAATTCCCCAGTAGTGAGGAGAAACTGGTGTATGATGCACTGTGTGGCCAGGACTTCTGTATACAAGTATTCAATCATCTACAGAACGCATGCAATACTGTGAGGCTAAAGGTAAAGCTGAGCTATGATTCTTGGCTTGATAAGGATATTTTCAACTTGCAATGGGTTCTTTGGGGGGAGGGCGAGTGGTAACCCCATTGTAAACAGAGAAGAATACATACCTGATATTGTACCTAAAGATGTCTGAGGAACCAAGGGCAGAAAGGCCTGAGGTTTGGGCCCTGGAAGATGTGGGCAGGTCCCAAGTAGAGTTCCTAGAACTTGGTCCTGGGCCTGGCTTGGAGGCAGAGGTCACATACAGCCAAACCCTGTGCTGGCTCAACCCTTGATCTCTGCTTACAGGCTCTACACTTGACTAACTCTATAGCAACCCAAGGGCAGCTGTAAAAATGGTGAAGAAGACGTCTAGTCCAGCTCTTGACAGATATCCTGGTGGGAGGCTTAGGGTTGGTGTGTCTGATAGCTCTTGCTGTGTGCCCAACAATCAGTTCAGAGCAGGTGTTATTAAAGGGTCCATAGAACTAAACACACATACATGAGGACACCCAGAGTTCAGAGAGAAGTTGCTTTCTGGAACTAATCTGCTTCGGGAGGAGTAATGGGGGCGCCACCCTCCAAAATGGGATCAGGAAGTATCAAGAGAGGGAAGACAAGAAGTGGAACTGATTAGAGTTACAGGGCTGGTGAGGGAGGTCAAGCTCAGGTTCTCTGATAAGCTGGGAGTATCCCAGGAGCTGGAAGATAAATCTCTTCCCAAAAGCCACGTATGAACTAGCTAGGGAGAAGACGGAGGCTGTCTGTCCCCTGACTGACAAACCAGCCCATCCAATGAAGGCAGCAGAAAGCCAAATAAATTGCTCCCACGAGTACGGCAGGTGCTGCTGTAAAAATAACAGCTTAATTACATAGCAATCCACCTTTCACAGTAGAATAACAATAAAAATTAAAAAGGGAGAAAACAAGTCTTGGTGAGGATTCGAAAGAGACCCCAACCCTCCTCCACTGCTATGGGAATGTAAAAGGTGCAGCCACTGTGGGAAATACAATGGAAGTCCTTAAAAAAAATCAAGACTAGGGCATCACATGATCCTGCAGTTCCATGTCAGGATGTCTGCTCAAAAGGATCTGGGAGGGGCACAAAAAAACATACTCATGGACTCGTGTTTACAGCGTCATTACTGTAATAGCCAAAGGTGCGTGAAACCCAAAGTCTATCCACAGACTAGTGGATAGGCAAGAACACAGACACAAAGGAATACTGTTCATCCCTAAAGTAAAGGAAATTCTGACACATGAATGGTCCTTGGGGATGGACCTGCTAAGTGGAGGAAGCCAATCAGAAGGGTCAGTATTTTATGGTTTCATTTCTGTCTAGAATAGTTAAATTCATCGTGATAGGAAGTAAATTGGCTTCCAGGGGCTGAGGAGAGGGAGGAAGTGAAATGGATAGAGTTTCAGTTGGGGAAGGTGGGGGGGG
>NW_022196911.1:62140952-62185650 GCF_008632895.1 Mastomys coucha
GGGGGGGAAGATGTGTTCCAGAGATAGACCATGGATGCGTACACATACACATGTCCTTAGTACCACTGACCTACACACCTGAAAATGGTTCCAGTGGTGAATTTGTGTGTGTGTGTGTGTGTGTGTGTGTGTGTGTGTATTTTACCACAATTAAAATTTTGTAAGATAATTTTGCCTGTGCAGAGGACAGATAGACAGGGGAAAGGGGTAGTGTTTGAAAAGGCATAATAGCCACCTGGAGCAGGTTCTCACTGCAGTTGTTACTGGCCTGCTGAGTGAACCCGGGCAGACCTCTTCCGTGCTCCCAGCTCTTGACAGGAGCAGGGCTGCTGGGAGGATGGTGAACTGCTGAACCTGGACATAGATGGGTGCCTATGGCACCCTAGTTCCTGCAATGAAGACCTGCTACACAGAGGAGGTAATGATGGGAAGGGGATGCTTTTAAAGCTTTACTCCAGCCTAGTGGGGAGTGAGAGGAGGCTGGGGAGGGCTGGAGAGGTTATTGGGGGGCTGGAGGCTCGGAGCATGGATTCCAGAGGTCTGGGTACCCTCTAGAATCTTTGGAGGTCTTCAGTAGCCTCACAGAGGATAAAGGATGGGCTTTGAAAATTGTCAGGCACTGAAAATACTGACCCTCAGTTTCAGACTGGGGAAAAGGAGAGGTAAATGAAGATTGATCTCAGATCATTGATCTGGGCCATCCCCTGAGCCATGTGCTAATGTTCAGGCTCACATTGAAAGATGTTGGCACTTTGGTTTTCACTCCATTTTTCATATGACTTTCAGGATTGTATCTGATTGGTACTAGCATGTTTATACTCCCTTTAAAATCTGTGTATCTTGAGCCTTAATTTGAGAGAACAGGACTCAGGCTCATCAGCTTCAGTTACCAGCAACATCTAATTCAAGAGTCAACACAACCCACTTGCTTTGTAAGTAAAATCTTATTAGAATGTAGGCACACCCATTTACTTTTATATCACCTACACTCATGATGTCATATTTGAATGGTTGCAATAGTGACTACACTGTGTAACATGACTGACCCACAGATTACTGTCTGTTCTAGTCCAAAAAAAGCTTAAAGACCCCAGTCTAACTTAATTAATACCCCCCTCATGTGCATGTATGTTTTTAAATGTTCTCTATTATAGATGATACAAGTTTCTGACATTAATTAAAATATTTAAAAGTACTTCCATGAAAAGGCAAATATGTATGATTAACAAATAGATACATTAGTGTTGTTTAATAAATAGAAGTAGGTACATCTAGGGCCCATGTATAACTGGGGCTTAGCCGGGCAGTGGTGGCTCACACCATTAATCCCAGCACTTGGGAGACAGAGGCAGGCAGATTTCTGAGTTCCAGGCCAGCCTGGTCTACAGAGTGAGTTCCAGGACAGCCAGGGCTACACAGAGAAACCCTGTCTTGAAAAACAAAACAAAGCAAAAAGAACACTGAGGCTTAGTGAGCCCCAGATTACGGGAATGAGGGAAATCAAGGGATGAAGATGATGACCAGAGAGCCATTTGGCAAGGGAAGAGAAATGAAGGGGCATGGAGGGGTCTGGGAAGGGACAATTACGAGCTCTCAATTTGCCTTTATTCCAGAGATGGACAGAGGGCTAGGTGTGTTCTGATGGACTTTGTAAAGATGGAAGCTGGTACAAAGTGTTGAGGATGGAGGTAGTGTACACCTGTAATCCAGTACTCAGAAGGAGGGTGTCAGACAAGGAGGGAGGAAAGGGGAGGAAGTGTTAAAGATAGCTCCTTCCTTCTGGAAGCTGCAATGCTGAAAACCTGAAGATCTCAGAGACAAGGTTTACAGTGTGGGCTCTCGAGTCCACAACTGTGAATGTATTTAATCTTCATAATAACTCTGTGAAACAGATATTAAAGGGGGAAGTTGAGAGAAAGAGAGGGTTAGTGAGTCTCTCAGGTTACACAGCCAGTAAGCGGTACCACAGGGCATTCTACAAGGTCCTGCTCTGTGACACGGCAGGGAGGCTCGATGAACAGGGCATCAGGGCCAGCCCCACCCAGGAGGTGACTGGAACTTGGTCATTCAGAGTCAGGTCTGGAAAGTGTGATGCAGGATCACCTGAGCACAGGCCTGGCCCATCCCTGCCTCAGCCTCAAATGCGTAGTAGGATCCAATGCCATCCTGTGATGTCACAGGGTGATGTCAGATGATGGTGGCTTTGTCAAGGGATGAAAGTCTCTATTGCTGAGAAGAAACAGGGCTGTGAGGCAGGAATAAGAAAATAAACCCCTCTGAAAAAACCTAAGAAACTTAAAACAGAGAGACTTCAGAGGATGAAGCCTAGAGGATATGCTGGAGGCTGGGGTCTAGCTGTGCCTGCGCTACACGATAAGCTCATGGTGATGGAAAGCAATTGTGTTGTACAGGTGCCCAGACTATTCCTTACCTGGTTTTGAGTTTATCCCACTGTGTTCATTAAGCATTTGAGATTATCAGTTCATGGGCTTCTTAAATATTAGCTGGCATGTTGTATTACCTGTATCCTATACACTTAGTGGGTGATTAATATTATTTTTAATAATAATATGCTTCAAATGTGTTTGTTTAGTTGGCTTTAATTTCTGAGGCAGGATATTATTTAGCCCAGACCAAACCTGAACATATGAACTTCCTGCCTAGGCCTCCTGGGAGCTGAGATTATCTCCCACAACACCTAGAAAAAAACGCGCTTCTTCTCAAGGCTGTACAGATGTAGGGGTCATTTGGGGCTATGAGCTCATTGGTTTGGTGGTAAAGACAGGCAGGGTAAAGCCTGCCTTCTTAGCCTTTCTTTCAGTGAAGCCAGGACAGCGAATCAAATCTCAGCATTCTTCCTGATGCCTGGAGCTATGGTAGACCACCTTTGGTGAGGTGCTGACATTTTATAATTACCTGTGTCTCTGAGGAATGGGTTTGGAAGCTTGTACCTATAGCACAGTTGGAAAGTCAGAGATCGTTTAAACACACAGATCTTCTGATCGGGTTTCTAGACTATGAACTGAATTATGTCTACCAGCTTCATACACTGAAGTGTTAACCCCAGAACCTCAGAACATGACCACATTTGGAAATGCAACCCTTGGAGATACAATGAAAGACCAGATTAAACTCGAGTAGCGTGGCCCCTAATCCACAGAGACACATACACAGGGACATACCCATGCTGAAAGCAGAGGTCAGCACATTGTGCCTCCTCCCAGGGACAGCGGAGAGGCTAGCCACCCATAGCGCCATGAGAGGAAGGAAAGAACAGCTTCTGCTTGGAGCCACCAGAGAAACCAGCCCTGCCGACACATGTTCTCAGACTCTCAGTCTCCTACCTGGAAAACAGCATGTCTGTCATTTAAACCAGAGTCGGGCTTATTTACTGAAGCAGCAGCAGAGGGCGTGGATGAACAAATCGCCTGGGTCTCAGGGGGCAGAGAGTTAGTGTCTGCTGACATAAGGTGCCACCAGCCACTCTTGGTTGGGCCAGGTGAGTGTTTCTTACTAATGAGTTGTCCCAGATGCAGGGTGGGACCCCTAGCTGTTTCCATTACTCCACACAGTGCTCTCTGCCTGCTCTTGTCTCCCCGCCTCCTCTTTCCAAGCCACCCTTCTCTCTCTCTCTCTCTCTCTCTCTCTCTCTCTCTCTCTCTCTCTCTCTCTCTCTCTCTCTCTCTCGCTCTCACCCGCCCAGCTTTTCACCAAGCCTTCTCCCAGCTGTACAAATAGCTACACTGACTTAACACCCAGGAGAGGCCACTTCAGGGAATAGGGACAGAGAAGAGACCCAGGCAGGGTGCAGGGGCTCCTTGTGGCCTGGCCAGGCTACAGTTAGCCATAAGCAATGTGGCCACGTTCATAAGGAGAGAACGACAAGCTATAGAACCAGGAAAGTCAGAGGCTGTCTAAACACACAGCACAACCCACTCCTAGAGATGGGGTGGGGGAAAGAGATAGATCTGAAACTGCATGGTGATTACCAACGGATTATTGCTAATGATATCTGGATTCCCAAACAGTCAGTGGTTTTAATTCCACTACTTTTGTTTCTAAATATGTCAGAGTTTTCAACTAGAAATAAGGTGCGCACGTGAGGGTGGGGGTGGGGGTATAGACAGATAGAAAAATGGCACAGTCAAGCTCCCTGTAACTGAAGATTGTAGAATCCTCATCTGAAGATTCAATTAACCTCAGAATAAAAACATCTTGAAAATTTTTCAAGTTTGTATAAATACAGACTTTTATTCCTGTCATCATCCCCTAAACAATACACTATAACAGCCACCTCTGTGGAATAGACACTGTACTGGAAATTAGAAGTAATTTAGAGATGGTTTCAAGCAGTAGCTCTCAACCTATGCGTTGCAATGGGTCACCACCACATGAGAGCTGCATTAAAAGGTCACAGCATCAGGAAGGTTGGGAACCACTGGCGTATAGGGAGAGTGTGCAGAGATGTCATAAAAACACTGAGCCTCTTTGTACAAGGGACTTGATTTTGGTATCTTCCAGGAATCTAAAACTCATCACCATGGGAACTGAGGAAAACTGTAGTGCTACACTTATTGAGGAGATGCAGAATCCGTGGAGCTAGGGTGTACACTGAGCAAAGCTGACCAGAAATAGGGCAATAGGGAGCTTCTCTGTTACCAACTTCTTTTGGCATGGCATGCGAGATAACAGTTCATTGACCAACCATCCTGGTTGACCGAGACCAAGGGATTTTCCAGCATGTAGAAATTTTATCACTAAAGTTATTTATCCATCTAGACTAGAGAGAGAGAGAGAGAGAGAGAGAGAGAGAGAGAGAGAGAGAGAGAGAGAGACTCTCAAAAGATACATAGGACCAGAGGAGTCAGCCATGAAATGTACAGCCACAGCCACAGCCCTGGGGGAGTACGGGGGGTGGGGGGGTACACTTGCCATCACTGCTCATGAATGGTCTATGACGTGAGTTCTAGGACAGCTAGGGCTATCCAGAGAAACCCTGTCTCAAAACAAAACAAAACAAAACAAAAACTCTCATAGGCAAAGCTGGCTAACAAATTGGAAGAGCCACAACTTCCCTAGAAAGGAGGCATTCCACATGGGTGAACAGTCTCTGAAGATACTCCAGGAAGGATGCCAAGCTGGACCAGAGGCACACCTCAGACACGTCTCACTTCTCTCTTTGAGATGCTCCAACTTGACTCCCTGGCTTAGGTCTACTCCTAAGGTGCTTTGGATCCTGAAACCTCTGGCTTGGGTGGTGCCTCACTCTCCTTCCCTAACATCTTCCCTGTGAGTTTCTCTCCCTTCAAAGTGTATTCTATACACAGGAAAGTAGGTGAACTAACGTGAGCCTCCTGTTTGTTCTCACTCTTTGGGGAAAATGGGAAATAGAAATTCATCTATCTGGGGAAACAGAGGTTCAGGAAGGTTTGGTCCCTCATCTGAGGCTTCCCCTGAATGGGAACATATGCCCACTGTGTAAGGGGATGGTGCTATACATTATCACATGTGATTGTCACCCTACTCATCTTGTAAGTAACCATCGTGAGAAAACTTACCCGGCGCATGCAGACCTCCTCAGAGGTGGTCACAGTAGCTGTACAGGCAGATGAAACAAGCAAAAAAACTAGTTGATGTGGAAAACAGTGTGAAGTGCTAGTGTGTGGGAAGAGAGCTGGGCTCATGCCTGGGAAGCCCCTTTGGCCCACACAGAATGCAATGCAGGCAGAAGCAAGAGAGACATCTCACCCTATCCTCTCCCTGTCTCCTTAACTCCCCACCATCTCTAATCTTTCCTGTCCATCACCTTTGGGAACTCACATCCTTCAGACTTCCAGTAGAGACAAGCACAGCACTGGCTGGTATTGAGTGAGCAACTCTCACAGGACCATTTCAAAATCCACGAGTGTCAACAGACTCCTGCCCATATGGGGAGGGGTGACAAGGGGGTTTAGAGAGAACAGAGGGTAGGGGATGAGAGAGTTTAGAATGTATTACAAACAAAATGAACAAGGAACAAATGTAATTAGTTTTCAAGGCCCTCCATTTCCCACTGGGAAGAATGGGACAGAAGGCACAGGATGGGGAAAACCTTGCTCTACCACAGTAGGTGTGGACACTGTTCTCAGGTATTTGAGGCCTCCAGGCTGTCTGGCTCTCACATCACAAAATAAAAAAGGCATCCTCTTCCAGGATCACTGGACCTCTGACCGCAAATCCACCGGAGGTTCACGTCTCAGCCACACAGCCTTGCTGATCCCAGCAATGCCCAGTCCAATGAGCAGTGATGTCATACTGTTTGGGTTGGGATCATTCCTGAACCGTGAAACAGTTAAGAAATATCCTGCCCCACTGGCTGCTATGCTCATAAAGGAGGACCCACGTGTACTTCCTTCTTGTTCCAAGACGCACCAGCTCATGCATTTGCTCACACCCAGAGGCAGAGACAGCACAGGACTGCCACCTCCCATGCAAATCACCCCCAGGAGTGCAGCTGGGCTCCTCCCGCTGCTCCTGGGCAATGCTCCTGGGTCGACCTTGTACAAGATGCCATCTCGGGCGCTGTGTATTTCTCCTCATTGTGGCTCTTTTGAGCGACGCTGTGGGCCTGGTCCTTTTGCTCTTGGGGATCTTTGCTACACTAAACTACTGGGACTTCTTTGTGTACACAGGATCTCTGATCCTGGCCCTGAGCCTTCTGTTCTGGCTCGCCTGGTATTCCTTCAACATCGAGGTGCCCCTTGAAAAGCTGGATTTTTAGTACAGCCATGTTCAAGAGGGATGCAGGTGGCATATGCAGCTATGAACCTGAGGACCCTGGACATGAAGCTCCCACACAGAATGCCCCACTAAGATCAGGTGAGTGTACTTAAGACCTGCCTAGCAAGGTGGAGGAGAATGCTCAGCCTGGCAGGGATAGGGCAGGACTGCATGGGCAGGTGGGTGGATGAGTGCTCCTTAGCCAAAGATTCTAGAAGTGTAGGCTCAGGTTAGTGTAGTGTGGGAGATAAACCAGGACAATCTGGGGTGGATGCTTTCTTTTTAGAGACCATTTTCTCTACTGTTCCTTCTTCCTCTAATAGGCCACAATGATTCCACTTGCTATCATACACACACACACACACACACACACACACACACACACAGGAGAATTATCCCTTCAATACAGAACATAAAATGAAAGAGCCTGTCTTGACACTGCTGTACAGAAGGGTAAGGGAGCGGCTCCAGCATGGGAAAAGTATGGAAAGTTCCCCAGTAGCTGCTAATGGCCTTGCATGCCTGGAGGTGTGTGAACTGGGCTGTGTGGGAGCAAGCAGAGCAGAACCATCCAGAATGGCCTTTCTCTCCTGCTTCCTCCCTGGAACCTGACAGGTGCAACAGAGCCTGCTTCCTTCAGCAGTGCCCCCTACCCTGCTCCTCACAAAGACTGATGCATCCAACACACATGCCCAGACTAGCCTCAGTGGTCCTGAAGTCTAGAGACTGGCTTGGGTTTTCATTGGCCAAGTCATATGTCACAGCCAGGCAAATGGCTCAGTGGACTTCATGGAACAACATGAGAACTACCTGTAAGGCTTTGACACAGACGTGAAGCCAAAAGGAAAGCAATGAACTGGCCCTTGCAACCACAAGTTAGATGGCAGCTCTTCTCCAGGGACTGAAAGTGGAGTAACATTCAGTTTGCTCTTCACACCCTCCTTCCAAGGTGGGTTGGGACCTGCAGGTGGGTTCAGCTTGACACTCCTCTTTGATCAGGAAGCAAGGGAGCAAAGGTTCTTGCTGAGATGGAGGAAGGAAATAATGACTCTTTTACTGGAGATTACATCTGGCCCTCAGAGCTGAAGGAATACAGAAAAGCATAAAGAAAAGGTTGAGTATAAGATAGATGATGGAGGAAGGGAGACATCAGAATCCCCCACAGGATCCACACGGGGTGTCTACACCCTTAAGCTGGGTAACCATGGATGAAGTGCATGACATATTGAGCATCTGCTGTTTTAGCCTTAGAAACGAGGAAACTATTCTCCGCTCTCACTAAATAGGCCAGAGCGTGGGAAGATGGGAAAGGCTCTTTGTAACTGATTGGGTTCTTATGGAGGTTAAGTGTTGTTGTTAGACAGGCCAGAGCATGGGAAGATGGGAAAGGCTCTTTGTAACCGATTGGGTTCTCATGGAGGTTAAGTGTTGCTGTTAAACGTGTAGCCTGGGTGAATAAGCCCACCTGGAATCCAAACTTGAAATTCATGGAATTCGTGGTTGTCCCTCAAAGGTGGTCATGCTAAGAGTCAGTTCATTCTTTATATCGTGAAGCTTTGAAGCAAAGAAGGCTCCAATTTGCCTGCTGCACCATGGGAATGAGTCAGGCTCTGATCAGGTTGGGGAATTCACTGTCAGGTGAGGGACACAGACGTTAGCCACACAGTCAGGCTAACAGCAGTGTAATAAGGAAGTGAGCAGAGGACAAGGAAGGAAGGGACCTTCCAACAGAGAAACCAAGCTGGAAGGTCGAGTCACAGGCTTCCCAGGGTGATAGCCAGCTGAGCACCAAGGGGTTTGATTAGAAAGTCTTTCAGGAGAGGGTAAGGCACATGTCTAAAAGGAGCAAGATGGCAGAGAAAGACTAAGAAGGCTGAAAAGGTGGAGGCCTGCAGCAGACAGAGGCCCAGTCTGGCACAGGCTCCAAGGGCCTTCTTAAACACATTGGTCATTCCTTTAATGAACATAAGTTACCGTTGGATGGATTGTTGGATTGTTTGTTTGTTTGTTTGTTTTCCTAGGGTTTCTCTTTGTAGCCCTGGATGTCCTGAAACTTGCTCTGTAGACTAGGCTGGCCTCAAACTCATAGAGATTTGCTTGTCTCTGCCTCCAGCCTTGCTCTGTTGGGTTTTTATAAGCAAGGATTTGTAAGGATTTAACTGAGCCTGTTTCCAAAAGGTCACCCTAGCCGCAGCACAGAGAGTGATAGGAATTGATATCCGAGCTTTGATAAACCCAGCGCTAAGTTCCTTGCCCTCCACATCTTCCCTGCATCCAACAAAAGTTCAATAGTCCCAGGCCAGTGAGATGGCTCAGTAAGGAGAGGCACCTGCCGCTAAGCCCAATGCCCTGAGTTCAACCCCAGAGACCCACATGGTGGGAGAGGAGAATTGACCTTTGAAAGTTATCCTCTGACCTCTACTTCCACACTGAGGCATGCTCTCACACATGCTAACACACACACACACACACACACACACACACACACACACACACACACACACGCACATGCACATGCATACATAATAAATAAGTAATGTAGTTTAAATTTTACTTTAAAAAATTCAGTTCATTAAAGCCAGGTGGTAATGGTGCACTCAGGAAGCAGAGGCAGATGGATCTCTGAGTTCAAGGCCAGCCTGGTCTACAGAGTGAGTTCCAAGACAGCCAGAACTACTCAGAGAAACCCTGTCTCAGATTTAAACAACAACAACAACAAAACCCACACCTTAGTTCCATACCAGGACAGGGATGAAGTTCTAGACCATCTTGCTTGAGTCTTTTTTGTGCTGTCCTAGGGAAAGTTACTTCCTTTCTCCATCCTTGTCTCCGAGTCTGTAAAGTGGAGGTAGCAGAGTCAATCCTGAAGGATGTTGCTGATAGTGGTCAAGCAAGGCAAAGGGCACTCAGTCAAGCCTCTGTCATCATCAAGCTGCTAGCCGAGCCAGGACAGTGGGGAACCCTTCCTTTCAGATAGACACTCATGAAAGATTAGGATCAACTCTGCCTATGTGGTACTGGGGCAGAAACCAGGATGCATGTAGGCAAGTGCTCTACGGTTAAGCAACCTCTCCTAGCATGGTCAACTCCTAAGGCAATACACAGTATTAAGAGGGTGTTATTTTGTTTTCAGAGGCAATGGGAATGGATGCCGCTCCCAAATGCCAGGCTTTCACTCAGATTCAGCTGGATTTTCAGATTTAGGGGCTACCTGATATGTTCTCTGTGGAACACAGTCATTCAAACAGCACTTTCTCTGGTCTTCACACTTGGTGTGTAGGAGGCTCTCAAAACGACCAGCAGCTCACCATCAACTTCTCCCTCCATTATTCTCTGCAGTGGAATAGTCCAGAGTAACAGCTTAGCATGACTGCTCCAGAGGCCGCTCCCTCACTGTGGGGCTACATGCTCTCTCTCCTGTGACCTCGGACAAGTCACTTTCTTTTCCTTTACGATGACAGCTTAGATCAGGTAATGCACATGAAAGATCCCTAGAGGAGGCAGTACAAGGCAAAGTGAGAGGATCGGAACCCAGATCCCCCTTCCACACATGTCCCATTTATGCAGGACACTGCGTGTTCAGTGCACTTAATACTGAATCATACATTAGTACTTTCTGTGAACATTTTCCTTCGGTGCCCAACACTGTCTCTCCAACATGATTGGTGCCAACTCCCTTGCGTTCTGCAACCTTTGGCCTCAGTATAATCGCCAACTTTATTTATGATTTATGGCAGATTGTAACTGGTTTAGCCAGTTCTTGGCAATCAGAGTGGGGTCAAGGAAAAAGAGGCAGACTCCGGAATTCAGAGCCCGATGCCACATCCCCTCCCACATCCTTCAGAGACTGTGCAAGATGAGGCAGATAGGACCTGCTCCACCCTGCCCCAGAGCTAAAGAGGTCACATTCCTGGTCTACCATAGGACAGAGCTGTGGCCTGGTGGCTCTGCCAGCCCTTGCTCTGCAGTGTGCCAGTTCTCCAGAGGCAGGAGGGCAATGGGTGCTAACCCTCAAAGGCTGCCCAGAGAGTTTCAGGATGACCGACTCCTTTTTATAGCCCAACAGTGTACAAAGCAAGACCTCCTTGCTTTGATTTTTATCTCTTGGCCACTGTGTTTCCAGGACTGTTTGTTTCGTTTTATTTTTATTTATTTTTACTTCTCAGGCATGTCCCATAAACGTAAGTCCCCAGGCTAAGTCAAGTAAAGACTCTTGTCCATTTGCAAATTTAAGACAATCCTTACCCTCAAATACACACACACACACACACACTCCCTGGCCTCTATAACACACACCCTACAACTCAGCAAACGCACATGCACACACATTGCCTCCTTCGTCATATGGACACATGAATACACTACACATACAGAGATGCATCCCTGCCCCGTTGTACACAAATTTTCAATGTATACACAAGCATGACTCCCTCATAGACAGACACCTTAATCTAATCACATACCACCCTATGGCTTCCCTCACACTTGCATACACCCATCATGAAACTATCACCCACAAAAAACAAGCACACCCACAATACTGCTATCAAGACCAAAAAGTATACAAGGCTTATGGCCCCAAGCCTTGGAAAGCGAAACTTGTTCTTCCGCATTTGCTTTTTCAAATAGGTAACATCTCTTTTCTGCCCACGCTGCTGCTCTGCCTGCTCAAAGATTAGCTGGGTAAAAGGGCACCCACGATTGTTCGGCAAGCCCATTCCCGGAACAGAAACAGTGCTAGGGCTATGTGAACAACCAAGTATCTCTCAAGTCTCTCCAGGGATTTCTAATCTAAGGAGAGAGATATTGCAAGTGCACACCGCTTCACAAAAGTACACAGGAAAACGCATTCCAGGAGATAAGCCCAGTCTTGCATAGGCTCTGAAAGCTGGAGTGAGCACAGAGCCCCTGGCTGGAAGCATGATCTATGTATCTGGCCAAGGACATGTGTGTGTTGGGGGCAGGGAGAGGGTGTTGTGATTCAAATGTCTGACCTGGCCCTGAGAAGCAGATAAGAACTTGACAGCTAGAGATGGCATAGACCAGGTTAGCCTGGAAAGAGAAAGGCTGCAGAGATTAAATAATTACAGAGCTCAGGGAGGCCAATAAGATATATTGGACTTAGGGATCTTCAGTGCAGTTCATCCAGGACTCTTAACGCTTAGTGAGACTCTTGGTCCTCAGACTGGAGAACGGCCATACCCCGCACCATGCTCCAGGAAGGGTAGCTTAGCAGTGTGGATGAAATGAGCTGGAAGGTAAAGGCTCAGAGATGGGGAGAACACCCAGAAAGTACAAGTTCTGGGTAACAAAGGTTTGGAGAGAAATGATAGCTATAAAATGGGGATGAGCGGCAGCACGGAGACATCCTAACAAAATGGGCCTGTCCTGCTTTCTTCCAGGGGCAGGCTGTGGCAAAGGCTCAGACAGTGTCATCATTCTCAGAACAAGAGAGGTCAGGAGAAGTCATGTTTAAGTCAAATGATTTCTTTTTCTCTCAGGAATGGAGAGGTTTAAGAGCAAATGGAGCATACGAGCAAGACTACCTAACTGGGGTTGAGTGTGAGCATTGCTTAACTCAGAACAGAGATCAGACATGGAGATGGAGGCAGAATCAAAGACATGACTCTGGATGAGATTGTAGAGAGAGAAGAGGCTGAGGGAAAGGGAGAGATTGGAAGAGAAAGGAGACATGGGGTGGGACATTAAGACTGTCTAAGCCAGACTCCAGAGACTGCGGCTATTCCATTTCACCATACTATCAATGCTTTGAGAAAAGAATCATGGAACAACTCTCCCTCCTCTTCCTTTTCCTCCTCCTCCACTTCCTCTTCTTCTCCATCATCATCATCAATCACAGATGTTGACATTAGGATAACAAGGGGCATGGTGATTAACCCACTTGAGCAATGTGATATAGCCAGTAAGCATTGGACCTAAACTCTCTATATGACTGGGCATTGGCAGATAAGGCCCCTGACTAAATCTGGCCTGCCTCTTATTTTTGTAAGTAAAGTCTCATTGCCTTTCAGTTCATTCCTTGACTTCAGTTATTAACCCCAGCTGCACTATGCAGTAGTAGAGAGGTTGGATAGTTCAACCGGAGACCAGAGCCTAACTAGTCTGAACTGCTGACTATCTGGCTCTTTATGAAAAAAGTATGCCAAGCCTCTGGCCCATGGGAGACAAGGTCAGAGCTGTGGGCCATGTCCTTAGAGGATGAGACAAGGAACACAGATTGGATAGCCCAAGTGAAAGTTCCCAGTTATAATAAGGGAGCGCCATGATGAAAGTGGCAAAGACATGATCGACAGCATGGGGACTGGCCATGGTATGTTTCAGAGGCACTGAAGCCTCAGGAAAGGTCACGAGTCTCAGCAATGAGCCTTTATCAGGGAACAGTTGGGAGGGATCAGATGAGTGCTGCGTGTGGAGTGGCTGATGAGATGTACAAGGCCTGGGTGCTGAGTGGTCTCCAAAGTGTTTGGTGATGAAATTAAGGAGGTAGGACAGTGGCCTGATAGCATAGGATTCCTTTCTAGGGGATGGGGTAGGTACAGGGAATTGAATGAACACAGGAGGGAAAGGGGGTTTGAGAGTGATGAGCAAAGATAGACTTCTAGGAATAGGGCAGGGATTAGAATCAAACACCCAGGACAGGACATTAGCTTTGTTTTTAAGGAGCTAATACTTGGAAAGCATCTCATTTGTAAGCAGACAAACCAATGGCTTATTTTAAGGTCCCACTCATTGCTTCCAAGTCAGAACAAAGCCCTCAAAGCTCCATTTTTATAGATGGAAGAAAGCTGAGTCTCAAATCTGTTTAAGTACTCCAAGGGAAATTGGTGGGTCTCAAGGGACAGCACTGGGATTCAGACCCAGGTCTGGCCCTTGAGTCTTGTCTGATCCACATTTTTCTACTTTTGTCCAGCATGGATCTGTCTGACAGAGAAGAATCAAATCAAGGTGTGCAGTCTTACAGCACACCCTCGGATAGTATCTAAGAGGGACCCAGATGCTACGATGATGAAGCTTTCACATCCCCTACCAGGATAGCCATGAATGACTGTGAAGACCAGGGCTCTCTCTGGAGCCCAATCTCCCCATCCAAATGGCTGCTGCTGCTGCCACCACCCCAGAAGTTTGTGGAGGACTAAGAAGCCATGAAGTTCCACCGGTGGGGCTTTTCTAGGATCCACTCCACTCCAGGGTTAGATGCCAAAGAAACCTCTGGTCAAAGTCTTTTCAAAGAACTGTCAACTGAAATCAGGGTTTCCCACAAGCATGCATCATAAAGTACTGTTGCCATGTCTCTTTGACATCCACTAGAGTCCAAGCCCCTGGTTCCTCTTCCTCCACCACCCAGGGGATACATAGAAGCCAATTCCAACATGGAGACTGCAACATGAATGCACAGGGACTCTCCTTACTGGGGACATGCTGGCACTGTTCACACAGGCCCACCTAGGTACACAGCCAGGCTATGGGAGCTACTCACATTGCGCTCCAGGTCACCTGAAACCTCCAGGTACTTTCTCTGATAAGCACGGTAGGACTCTGCTGTGCTGTCTGTGTGTCACTCATGACCTAAAGAATAAAACTACATTTGTAGTCTAAATTACGTGTAGTCTACTACATCCTGACCCCAGGATCTACCGAAGGCCGCCATTCCTGGGACAATCACAAAGATATCATCCAAACTAGCCTGCGCCACTAATTTATATTTCCCATGGCCTGATTTTGTACTCGGTATTTATATTATGCACTAAATGTTCATGTTTCCTTTAAGATGTCTCTCATCATTCATGGTATGAGGTATTTGCTTACAGAAAGAAATGGACATATTGTTATGTGTGTGACATGATGTGATTCTGAGTCCACATGGTGACATAATCTTCTCACACCTTCAGCTTAAGAGCACTGTCTTCCCATTATTTATCCTGGGAGTCTACTTTGAGTATACTGCCTCCCCCCAAAGGAAACACACAGAGCACAGGTGTTAGCCGCACCAGGTAGACTCTTCTGGCATCTCTGAGCTCAGCTAGAAGCTTGGTTCCTCAGTATTAGGATGGACTCAGAAACCTGAAAAGATATCATGAAAAAAAAATCCCAGTTAAAATAAAGATTGAGCTCCTATTAGAAACCTTCCTTGGCCTCCTTCATTCATAACCCTATTGATAGTGTCAGTTGGAAATGTGTGGGGAGGAGCTGCCCCGATACCCAAGAGAGACTAGCTCTTTTTTCTTGAGGTTCTGCTATAATTACAATAAGAAATGGGGCTTACCTTACTGTGGCCAAAGTCCCTAGGAAGACACTGTGCTGGAGTCCCCCTAACTTCTCTTCATGAGACCAACACAGCTGGGTATTTTGTTGTTGTTATTGTTGTTGTTGTTGTTGTTGTTATTGTTATTGATGTTGTTGTTACTACTGTTGTTTAATTCTAGAAATGGAACCTGTTGGTTTCTTTGGGCTGGGTACCAGATGCAGTCTCTGGCTCTCCCTCAGCAATAGCCTCATCTGCACTCACAGGGGAAAATTAGGTTCACACTCAGCCCAAAGCATATGTTCACACCAAAGAAAAACTGAAAGAGCAAAGATTGACTGAGCAAGGGTGGCTGGTTCCCACCTCACACAAAGCCCTCACTGCAGGAATCCTGGGTGCCATTTGCACCTTTTTTTCTCCCTGCTCTCTGTCTGATAATGTGCAAGATAAAGATGGTTCCATGCGTATATGCTGAGCCTGCATAGAAGACATGAGCTTGACTCCTGAATCATCTCCCTAATCACTGGACATGATCTTACTGATTGGAGCTTCTGATCGTGGCCTTGGAGAGCAAGTGTCCAACAATCTGAGACAGCACATTCTAGATGGCTATCCCTGACTGAGCTCTTAGATTAACACCATAGAAGAAGATGTTGGCTCACAGAACTAGAGCTCCTGGAATTCATCAAATATCCTGTTGCTACATTTGAGAGAGCTGCTGCAGGAAAGGGATAGCACACCACACATGTGGAAACGGGGAGACTCCTCTTAGAGCAAAGCTCAGTCCACAGTTGCACATTTACAGAGACAAAGCTCTGGAAACTCCTTAGGGTGGAGAAGCTCAAGGCCAAATGCTAATGGAGACTATAGAGCCACACTTCCTCAGCTCTCTTCATCTTCTCAAAGGCAGTTTCAGGTTCAGTGAATCAGGAGCAGGTCTAAGATTCTTCCTAATAAGATTTGAGGTGTTCCCCTGGTCACTAATGTTTGTGACACACTGAAGAGCAAAGATCTCCAAAGACCTAGCCATCTCAAAGAGAGGGAAACCCATACACGAGAGTTCTCCCAAGTTCAAAGAGCTGAAAGTGACAGGTCCAGGTTTGGAGCCCAGGTCTCTATGCTGTCAATCAAATACTCTTTTTTCCCCCCTCTGGGAATGACTGACTGGCTTCTCCCAGCCATACAGAGCCTCAGGCACAAACAAGCAAAGAAAACAACACAGGCCAGGGGAAGTGAGGCAGACTCACGCTACAAGTGAGTCAAGTAACTTCATACCTCTGGCTGTGCTCTGTACCACGGAATGAGCAGGACTCCATGCTGCTCTGTGTCACCCCAGATGCCAGGGTGCTGAATGCACAGTAGGGCTTGAAGAGAGAGGAGAGGACTAGGGAGGGTGGGGTGGGAGAGGGATTAAGCCGATTTACGTCTTATCTACCTCCCTCCTGGCTCATCTCATCACTCCTCCCAAGACAGGTTCCTTAAGGCAGCAACAGGGCTTTTTCATGCCCCTGCATTCAGTACCCCACTCCCATCTCTCACAGACTTTTGTAGGTGTTCTCCACCAATGAGGAGATGAGGACAATGACATTACAATCAAAAGAATCAACTGGGATTCAGCATTGGCCATTTGAGATTCCTATAACACCCTAAATGAGCGAGATATCTGAGCTATAACCCTTCCCTTTTTAGAAAAGCTCAAAGTATAGAGCTGTAAATCTTGAGTCATCTCATCAGGCTCAAGATGATCGAGGCCTTCAAGGCATTGTGTTTAAAAGCCATTTAAAGAAGTCTGTTGCTAATCATCAAGTCTTCACATAAACACATGCCTGTGGCTTATCAGAGACAAGACCCATAAACCCTGGGGGATATGGACATATTAGTGGGAAGATGGTTCACTCCCAAACATTTGTCTCAAAGCTCCGTAGATTTGACTCACCTCTCAATGAAATTAAGTAGGTGGGAATGAGGGAAGCTTATCGTGGCTGGAGTACAAGCTGACTTGATTACGGGTAAGATGAGTTCACAAATGTTATTTGAATGAAGGGCCAGAGAGCCTGGATAAAGACCAACCCTGAGGATAACGAAGTTAGAAAGACAAGCATAACCCTTTAGGGAAAGAGATGTTTTGTGAGTTTACTCTGCTTCTTCCCTCAACAAGGAACCATTCCATGCTTATTCTCTGAGAAGGACACCACTGGGTCCACACCCAGCATGCACTTGGGTTGTAACAGTTCAGGAGACATGGTGATCATCTGGCAGGAAAATGGAAACAATAGGTGCCAACGAACAGATAACTGAATTTGTTTATGAGATGAATCATCAATTCCAAGACTCCCAGAAGTTTCCTGGCAGGGTAGGTACACAAGGATGGAGGCCAGCCAAGACAACAAGGGAATCAGCCAAATCCCCGTTGTCAGAGACACTGGGATAAGAAGCTTAGAATGTGAGAATCAGACTGTGGGTGTAGGATGCCCACGTTTGCTCTGTGAGCAAGCTCCCTGTGCACATCCAAGCACCAAATCAATGGGTTCCAGTAGTGGCTGACTTTACAGCCTCAAAAACTCTTGTGTTTATACTCACTTTTATGCAACCAATAGTCTAGTCACATCAGGTCACATCCCACCTAGGTTCCAGACCCTGTGAGTGTTTTCAGTGTTTGAAGTTGGTTACATTTAAGGGTATGGAGGATCCACTGTAGCCCTACCCAAGCTGTTCATTGTGACCCACGCCAAGCTGTCCCCAAACTCTACAAGTAAAAAATAAATATAGCTAATGCACCATTTCACATATTAACAGCTTAAGCACTGCATTTGATCTGACCCCAATTATTACTGTTTTCCATCCTAATTCTTTCCCAGAACCAGTTGCTCCAGTACTATCCAGACCTGTGGAACACTTTTCTTCTTTACTTAGCTTCATTTGTTGCCAAGACACTAGCCTATTCCACAGTGAGGAGCCCCAGACTATAGCCACTGGGGCATGCCCTTACACACAGCCTTAGCTCTGAATATGTCTTCTCACTCCTGAGCCCCTCTTTCCCACCAATCGTCTTCCTCTAACCTCCAACACTGTGGCTGTCTTCCTCTGAGGACCCACAGAGGAAGATTGCTACATTCCTGATTGCTAATTCCAGTCAAGAGGCTTGACTTTGGCCCTGCCCAGGGCCTGTCATCTGAAGACTCCAGAGTGACTCTCAAAGTTCAGTCTGAGGACCAGCAGTAGCTTCCTCACCCGGGATCTTGGTAGAAATGCAAAGTTTCCATTCCCTCTAAGTACCCAGCTCCCTACCCACTAAGGGCTTTTATGGCTCCAGAATTGATGGTTGTATGTCCTGGGAACCCTTAGTCATGGGCAAACTGGTGAGGTTAGTCACCTCCCCCTATCCCACACCTGCTTAATGGCCAGCTATAGAAATAGGGTCCAGTGATAGGTGGTTAATACATCCTCCAGTGGACTCAGGTCAGGCTTACTCAAATCCAAGAATGTAACGTTGCTGGCAGGAATGAAGATACTCTACAGAGACACTTGAGCCCCTCTCTTTGGCTTTAGACTATTGAGACAATTAGACCTCAAGGAAGTGGAATATCCCAGGAAACTTACATTGGGAGAAGGGAAGGCCGGAAGTCTGGTTCAGGTAAAAGAGAAAACACTCCTAGAAGGAGATTGACAGTTTGGCAGACTCTCTGGCAGAAGAGATTGGAGCTGAAACAAAGATGAGGGGTGAGACAGTGCCTTAATGGAGATTGGCTAGTTCTACGAACCTCTGATCCTCTGTTTAAACCTAAAACTAAGGGTAGGCCCTGAGACATGAACTTGACGGGCAGTAGGGAAGGTATTAGTCCTCTTTGTTCATCTTCCCTATGAAGCCACATTGAATATCTCTCCTTTTCTGCTTTCTCTACTAAGGGTCTTTATTTGGACCGTTGAATGCAGGTGGCAAACCTGGCTTGCTAGGGTTGCCAGAGCCCAGAAGCCAACCCTAGCTCCAGAAATGAGAAGGTCTGCCTTGATTGGTTTGGGGGGATGTGGAACTTAACATTTGCCCAAGGGTTAACTTGTGTGTGACTGCATGTCCTCTGCACGGACCTTGGGCATGGGAACATAAAATTTGACTGTCTGTCACATGGAGTCCAAGCCAGGCTGAACTAGCCCCAGGCAGCTCTCTCAGCTATGGGAACCTCATGTCCTAGCTAGCTCATACTGTCCCACACATCTCACAACTGAGCTGTCAGCCAGAAAGCAGGAGGGATAGACAAGTGCTTCTCACTGTCTCCTTGGGATCTCACTTTTTTTAACAACAACAACAACAAAAAGCAACACTTCCCCCTTACTAGAAAAGAAAGCTACGTGGGATGGGGGAGACACTTGGGCCTTCAGTAGGGAAAAGAAGGAAAGAGGAAGGCAGAGAAAGGGAGAGAGGCATTGAGGGGTGAGATGACTCAGGAAGATTCCAAGAAGGATGGAGGGGGGATGTGAAAAGGAAAAGGAGTGGAAGAGAGAAACAGATAGGAGCGAATTGGGGTGAGCAAAAAGAAGGCCTGTAGGGGTGCGGTCCCCGCTTTGTGCAGCAGCACTAGCAGCAACAGCAGCTGGCACCTTCTTAGACCTGCAAATCCTTGATCTCACCTCAAACTTCCTGAGTTAGAAGTTCTGAAAACGGCATTCAGAAGCCCCTTGTCCATTCTGATGCTCTGTCGCTTTCTGTTTCCTTGGGGGTGTGGATGGGGCACAGTAGCCCCAGGGCTAGGAGTTTGAGGTGATTTTCAATGTCAGAGTCTGCCTTGGGCCTCATGACTCTTGTGAAGGACAAGAGTCATCTCTTACTCTCACCTAATGACTTCCTGAGTCTGTAGAGATGAGGACAAAAAGGAAGTAGCCCCTCTTCTGCCCTCTACCACGCCTGCCCCACTACATTCACAGTGCCAGGCAGCTCAATCCTCTGTGGATCCCTTCTGGGAGATGTTCTGGGATGGAAAACATCCTTTGGGTGCTGGGTCCGTTTCCAACCTGATAGTCATATAGCATCAAAATCCTCCTCCATCTGTCACCTCCACCCAGGTCTTGAGGTACGTTGTCTGCCAAAGAGACTGTAATCACCATGGAATAATTAATTCATTTCCCCATGATTTATTAATCAAACCCATCCATAACTGGGTATGCAAAAAAGCAAAAAAATAAAAAATAAAAAATAAAAGACCAGATGTATTAGGATTTCCATTAGCGTTTTTGAAACATTTAAAGTAATGCATTACAACCCCATAAATCCCTTGGGATCTGTGAAGAACAAATGAAACCAGAGATTTCAGCTCTTAGCTGCCTGTGCAGAGGACGGTGTTGCAAGAAGAGCTAGTGAGCAAATGCTTCTTAGCTCTTCATGCCACTCTCTGCTCTCCCCACTGCCACTAGCTAGCTCAGGACTTCAACCCCTTCCACAAAACCCTACCTTCCCTTCCCTTCTCTTCCATTTCTGGAAACTACCCAAAGGGCAACTCATACGCAAGGCCAGCATTAGCTTAGCATCACAGAAGTTTATACTAGATGCTCTGCTCCCCTCTTCCCAGAGAGACCACCCTGTGAGCCTTACCTCAGCTCCTACAAACTCAGTCGCCTGTCTTCTTCATTAAAATTATCTGAGGATGAGGTGTGTGTGGTTGTTTAGCCAGAATTAGTTCCCAGGGCCCTTCTCCATCACAGCAATCTCATGTGTATAATGCGTTTAGATTAAATCCCTCCCCATACTTCCTTCCCTCCAATTCCTCCATGTTCCTCCCAATGTTGATTTTTTTTTTCACTCCATAGTATATTTGTGTGTATTCAGAACTTCTAAATCGTGCCCAAATTTTCAAGTCAACTTTCCATCATTTTGCCTGTGGGTTTACTTTCTCAAGCCCAGTGACATGGACCAGTTGCACAGCCGAGAAGGAATTTCACCATAGGCAACAATTCTCCGCCAGTCACATGTGGGCGCTTGTAAGGTTTCCACGCAAGCCCAGCCATGTCTGATGCCCCCTGGAAAAGAAAAAAGCAACCTTCTCATCCCGGCTCCATGTTTGCCATGGAAGAGTGAGTCACGGGTGGCCTGAAAGTCACTCTACCTGGCTGGTTTGCTGCTCTTCCAGCATGTCATCCTTCCTCTCTGGGTGAAAGCAAAGGTCCAGGGATGGACAGGAGGTCTCCAGGGTAGCCAGCCAGGTGGGTAAAGGAGTATAGTCAGGGACTTGTTGTGCTGAGCACACAGAAGTGTTTATGCCAACGCTATATTTTTTTAGAGGATGCAGGCATGGAAGCAGGTTAGGTGGCATAATTCAAATTCCTGGCCCATGAACTAACTATACAGCCACTCAAAAGCACACATTAGCCTCCAAAGCCACTGGGAGGTAGCAGCCAAGTTCAAGTGATTATGCTGCTAGGTCCCAACATAGCCTCCCCATGGGGACAACAAGGGTTACCCCCAAGCCATTAAAGGTGACATCTAAGACGAAACTCCTTATCTCTGTTATCATTTATTATTGATATAGGCCAATGCCAGGAGTCAATTATGCAGAGGAACTTGGACCAGCTGCCATGTGATAAACACCTAGAAATCACTCTCTCCACACGCCAGCCATCCTCGGAGCACAGTTCCAACCAGAAAGAATCCTGATTAATTCCAAACGTATCAGCCATCTCAGCCACTCTTCATTTAATCGGTAACATTTGCGTTTTTTTACTGTCCTTCATCCAAAATTCCGCTTAAGCTACGTGATATCATGAAAGTCTCCATTGCCTCTTCTGCATAGCCACCGAGAAGGTTGCTCAAGCCTGTTATTCCCAGGAAGAAATGATACCATGCTTTTTCACAAGCAATGATGCTCACAAGAGAACGCAGGCTAGAAAGGAAATGAAAGGTGGATTGCTTGGAATGGACAGTTCAGTGTTTCCGGTGGTAAGCTGAGTAGCTTGAGGCTGTGTGTGCCCGCCACTTACCTCACCCAGGAACAGATCCTCCTCTGTATTATCAACAGCTCTGCACTTGAAGGGTTTCTGAACGTGCTATACTAGGACAGACAAAGGACTTTGGAACTAAAGGACACAGCAAAGAAATGAGACCATAGGCCCAGAGACCTACGCCCCCACCCAGTATACATTCACGCATATTTACAATTCCCTGAATGGTGGAGGCAGAAAAGGAGCCATCAATTGAACTCATTACAGAGCCTGTGATTTATGATGGATTGAAGTCTAGTCTAGGACTGGCATGATATCAAACCCCGAAGTATGGAAGTAATACCCACAACAACGTTGAAAGTTAGTGGTAGACTTAAACCTCATACAAAGGGTAAGGTTAAGTTTCCTCTCCTTAACACACACACACACACACACACACACACACAGAGAGAGAGAGAGAGAGAGAGAGAGAGACCCTCTTCCTTTGCCCAGTAACCACCTAGAAATCATAATCAACTGAGGTAGAGAAAACTTTGGAGTGGAGATGAGACCTGGGTTCCCCCTTTTGCCTTTCAACTTGCTGGCCAAATGACGGTCATTACAGCCCTCTTTGCACTCCCACCTGTAAAATGGGCTTTTGGAGCTACCAGGCAAGCTCACATGATGCAGTAATAAGCAATTTCTATTGAGTTTTCATTACACATCAGCACTTTCCACACTTTATCTCCCTCCCTGCTTATCGTAACCTTGCAAATTTATGACAGATGATCCAGAGAAATTCGGGGACTTGTCCTGGATTGCAGTCAGTGACAAGGAGAGAGGAGACTGGAACCGACAATCTGATAGCACAGCACTTTGAGACTCATAAAGCACACTTAGATGTAGGTGAAAGGTGAAAGGCAGGGCAAAGTCAGCACTGGGGAGATAGTGGTCAGTGGACCTCACAACGAGGCAGATTTTTGCTGTTTCTCAGGCCTCCAATTGCTGGGCAGATCATCTGCATTTTAATAAGCCCCATCAAGTAATTCCAACTGCACCCAAATCAGAGAGCCCCAATAAGGTGAGCACAGACACCAGCTTCAGCCAGCATGAGGTGACAAGGACATCATTTATCCTCTTGCACCAACATGAAGGAACTATGTATAAAGGGACGGATGAAATCAAGCTAACCAAATACTGAATCTTCGATAGGTAGATAAAGACAGACTCATAAGGGAAAATGGAGCAAAATGATTGATATACAGAATGAGAGACACTGAAGGCTTTGCACATGCTAGAAAACTAGAGTGGATATGAAGAGTGAGTTCAGGGTATCTTGGCTACTCCCCTTGTTGCTGGAACAAAGTGTCCAACAAAAGCATTTACTAAATATTTGTTTTATTTTATGAGCTTTTCTGCCTGTGAGAGTGGATGTATATGTGCACCATGTGTGCAGTGTCCACAGAGGCCCAAAGAGGGCATCAGATTGCCCCGCAACTGGAGTTACAGATGGTTGTGAGCTGCCATGTGGAAGGAGAGAATCAAACATGGGTCCTCCAGAAGGGAAGCCAGTGCCCTTAAGCACTGAGCCATCTCTCCATCCTCAACAAAGGCAATTTAAAGAAGAGGATATTTGGAGCTGGAGGGATGGATTAACAGTTAAGAGCACTTCTTGCACTTACACATATACACAGAGTTGATGCCATAGTAAATTGGTAACTGGCATGCACCAAGGCTGACAGCCACAAGGAAAGAAGTTTCTGAGCCCTGTTCTATCTTTTTTAGAGTAAGACAAGTTGTTTTGATATGTCTGTGGAGAGGCACAAAATCCACCCAGGGAGACCTTCATGCAAGACCAGTTACCATTACATAAGAAGTGTGTGTGTGCCTTCATGCACAATGTCTCCTAGAGAACTGAAGGTCAAGGTGGTGAAGTGACTCTTCAGGGCCTCATGGCTCCTAGATAGGAATCAAACTCAGTCACCCAAACATCTTTCTACTCCAGACTCTTTGGGTATCAAAAGGAGGCAATCAAGAAGACTCCATCTGTCAAAACCTCTTTCCCTCCTGAGGCCTGTCCCCCTTGCTGTCATCTCCTCAGTCTCCTCCAGACACCCCATCCCCCACATTTCTCCTGCATTGCACACAATATCCCTGCTTCTTTGAGTTCCCCTATTTTTGCTAGCAAGAGTTGAAAAGACAGTATCTTATTGCTAACATCCACTCCAAGAGTGTCATTAAATTCTGCCCTAGAGGAGCTGGAGAGATAGCCCAGTGGTTAAGAAAACTAGCTGCTCTTGCAGAAGACCCAGGTTCGGTTCTCAGCACTCACACAGCATCTGACAACCATTTGTAACTCCAGTTCCAGAAGATCCAACACCCTCTCCTGGCCTCTACAGACACCGGTTACACATGATACACATACATCCCCGCAGGCAAAACACTTATACATATGGAGTAACATAAAATTTAAAACATGTTTGCACATTCATATGTCTTCTTTATAGTCACATATTTGGCCATGGCTCAGTGTGATGTACCAATGACCTAACAGAGCTGAGCAGACAAACCTCACTCAAAATAACTCAGGCCCTTGGTTATGTCTGTGGGTGTGAGACCCAAGACCACTCTAGCATAGAGGGGGAGAACAAAGGAGCCTGCATAAAGTGATGAAGTGTCCTTCATCCTAAATTAATAAAGAACAGGGGAGCACAGAATTTACACTGTAGCATGTAAGACCAAGGAGAAACACAGAAACACACACACCAAGTAAATGGGGGAACAAAGGACAAAGAAAAAACAAACAGTATAATGTTGGGCCTGGGTCCAACACACACATTACAAGACAGAGATTATCCAGGTAGAATATTTTCAGTTGCCCAATTATACACTATCTACAAGAAACTCACTTCAAATAGAATGGTACCGGTAGGTTAAAAGCAAATGAGTAAGAAAACATAGGCTATGCAAACATAACCGAAAGAAAGGCAGGGCTATAAAAATGGATAGGGGGAGCTCGGCTCCCAACTCCTTTCTATTTCCTGAGTAAAATCACAGGACGGTTTAACAACTCCATTCTTTGACTTGGCTGGCTGTGGACTTTTCCCAACGGGCTTCAGCTCATGCCAAGGCTTTAACTCCCCCAAGGACTGATAAAGGTGGCAAAGCGGCTGCCCAGAACTCTGGGGCGAAAAACATGGCCCCGGCCTTGACCCAATACTCCTTAACTCCTCATAAAAACTCCACGCTGAGGCTAGCAAGATGACTTTACAGGTAAAGCTGCCTGTGGCATAAGTCTGGAGACCTACATCCGATTCATGGATCCCATGGAGAGAAGCAACTCCACAAAGATGCCCTCTGACCTCCATATATACTTTGTGACATGAGCCTACCCTACATACCCAGCATCCATATACATTGATGATGATGATTACAATTAGATTAATAATGATATATTTGTTTAGCTCTACATACTGATCCCCCCTGAAGATATATCTAGTAGCACATCCCTTTCTCTAGTTGTCAATCATGAGGATAAGCAGCAGTCTGTAATTGGTCCTCTTGCCAATATTTCGCACAGATCACCTGGCATCAGAGCTTCTTGCACTCCCCCCCCATACTGGGCATAGATGAATTATGGCCTCACTCATGTCAGGCAAGTGTTCTACCCCTGAGCAACATTCCTAACACCCCTACACCCACACCGTTTTGAGACAAGGTCTCCCAAAGCCACACAAGCTGGTCTCAATTTTATGATCCTCCTGCATGTACCTGCATGTAGCCTGCAGGGTGTCTGGGATTACAGTCACATGGCACCCTCAATTTAGTGCCTTATTGTTTGGACTCCTTGCCATCCCCTTGTCAGGATGCGTTGAGACACATCTTTTAGGGTACTTTCCTGTTATAGCTTTTGGGAGTAACTCCAGCTGACCTTTGGGAAGATGAAAAACTGATGTAAGAACAAAGAGAATATGATATATATATATATATATATATATACATATATATGTGTGTGTGTATATATATATGAATATGATATATTATATATGTATCTTAACACACACATATACACATGCATGATGGCACACACATAGAATGCCCGAACTCTGAGAACCTAAGATAAAAGGATCAAGAGTTCAGGCTAGACTGACTCACAGAGGGGGATTACCCACACACACCAAAGAAAGCAAAGAAAACTTCCAGGGATGTAAAGGGACATTATATAATGACAAAGAGTCAAGTAATCAAGACAACAGGAAATTCCAAGACCCATATGCACCCGTGGCTAGAGAGATGGCCAAGTGCTTCAGATCACTCACTGCTCTTGCAGAGGACACGAGTTCAGTTCCCAGCACCTGCTCACAACCACCTGGAGCTCGAGCTCCCAGCAATCCAATGCCTCAGGCTGCCATGGGCACCTGTGCTATGTGCACTTACTCTCATCCAGAGAAACATGCATACACATGACTTTTTAAGTGTAATAATACATCTTGTTTAAAAGAAACATACGCACTAAATAACAAAGTTTTGAAAGGAATAAAATAGTTGACTATGCACTTCTCCAAAGTTTACTACATGGAAGACAGATATGTTCATTATCATTAACCATTAGAGGTGTATGTATTAAATCATTCTGAACTATGCTAAGTACTTACTAAGAATGCCTAAGAGAAAATACTGTCAGCAAATACTTAGTAACTGGAACTCTCAGCTACTGCTGGCAGAAACGGAGATCTGAGCGGCCACGAAACGGGTTGACAGTTTTACACAAATAAGCAAGTTCTTACCATATGTCCTGGGAGTACCGTGACTGCACATTTATCCCCTGGGAAGGGGCGGTATAGTCACATACACTCACAAGTGTTTATAACAGCTGCACTTAAACTGCAAAAAGAAAAAAAAATCAAACTAAACAGCCTTCCACAGAAGATCATCGAGAACTAGTCTATCCATACAAATCAAACACTCTTTAGAAAGAAAAAGTAAAGGGCTTTTGACAGAAATAATAATTTGGATTGACCTCACAGACTTTAAGATGAGTGAAAAAAGCCAGTCCTAAAGCTTATATTTGTGATACAGAAGAAGCTTGGAAAGATGCTCCCGTGACAGGACAGCTAGTGTGTGCCTGGGTTTGGGGTTAGAATGGAGTAAAGATGAGATTACAAATAAATGGCAGGTGGAAGTTCTTTGGGTGGTGGGAGGCCTCTCGCTCTGGACTCTGATGCTCACAAATCTGTTCTGGGATTAGAAGTCCAAGAACCATGCACCCACAATAATATCAGCTATGTATAGATTTTAAAAATTAAATTAAAATAAAAATCTGTGTTCTTCCCCATTTGTACTTCTCAAGCTTTCCCAAAGAGGCTTTTCGTGTAAGCCACAGGGAAAACTGTTTTGTTATTTCCTTTCTTTACTGTCTGTTCAGCACATTCGAATGACTCACCCTTCATTCCAGCGCCGCATCAGGGGGTAAGGTAAGCCCTCTACCTTCTTCTTCAGCACTGACCACGGACATCCCTCCATCAAGTTCCCCACTTCCCAGGACACCCTGGAACAGGCTAAAACCCCACCACCATCCTCCCATCTCCTCTTTTGCTCCCAGGCCTGCTTTACAAGTCTAAGTAGGAGTCGCCCTCAGTATGGGAAGTTAGAATTGGCAAAGCCTGTATGTGCTCCAGGTGGCATAGGGAAGCCAGGGTTTAGAATCCGCCTTAATAAAATACAATTAATAGAGGGGGGCTCCAAACAGCCAAGCAAGGAAGCTCCAGACTGATTATAACCATGCTGCTGCCTCAGCAAGAAAAAAAAAATTCTAGAATTCCTTTTCTTGAGAGAGGGTCTTGCTTATGTAATCTTCCTGTCTTGACCTCTGAAGTGCTGGGATTATAGGAGTAAGCCAACATGCCTGGTTCAGAATTCTTCTATAGTCTCCAGGCCAGACTGTGTTGCACAAGAGCCCAAGTAATAATAATGAATTTAATGATTGTGTGTGTGTGTGTGTGTGTGTGTGTGTGTGTGTGTGTTGGATGTGTGTTTATCTAATCCCCACAACAACCTAATATAGTAAGTTAAGTACTTGAAACACCCATTCAATATGTGAGAAAAATAAGAAACAGAATTTTTTTAGGTCTGCCAGGTGATAGACCTGGCTTTGAGCCTAAACTACCTGGCTCCACAATCCATACTTTCAATACATACTAAGCTATGGTGGCTGTGGGTTTGCCTAATTTCCTTATCTTAGAATGAGTTCTCCTCTTTTTTACCTCACCACTAAGCGAATCTGTTTCATCCCTACTGAATTTTGGTTATTTATTCAGGTAACCTATCTTCAAAGGAAAATTACCAATATATGATAAATCCAAAAGAATTTGCTGCAGGCTTTACAAGTGGCTCCCAGGAAGGATCACACATTCTTGAGTAATGACAATCTTTCAAGACTGTGTACTCTACCTAAATGCCCAGAGCTATAATTGACTCTGGTATATTGGTTAAAAATAATTTACCACATTCTTTTATAACCATTCCTCAAAATAAGCAGGAAAGGTGAGCATCTTCCAGAGTCCTCCACCCCTTCCTTCCCTGCAGCACTCAGAGAGACGTACTTGACTCAAGATGTCCTCAGACCAGACGCAGAAACACTCCTCCCTGCCCAGCCCCTTAGAGATTAACAAGTTCTCCCTACTTTTAACCCAAAGTAGGAATACTTCTTCCCAGTGTCTTCGGGCTCCAAGAACTGGGATGGGAGTGAGAGGTGAGCAGAGTATGACTCAACTATCAGCAACCATCGACACCCAGATTCATGCTCACCTCCCGGTCCTCATCCTCTCTCCTCACTTATTTTCAGATGCAGCAGTGACCTTCAGACTCATGGCAGCCCTAAAACATCTCTCACAGAAGACCCAATGACGTCTGAGACCAGGCAGAAACTAGACCAGAGACAAGTTTGGAGGACTAGTAAGAGAGGGCAGGAGCCAACAGACCCATCCATCAAACAGAAAAGAGTGAAATCCCAACTCAAATATTATGGGGTGCAGGCACTAGGATGAATGAACATCTCTCCACAGTGATATTAATGGCAGCCAGAGTCAAGATTACCTAAGTCAAGGGTCAGCAAAAAGGCCAGATATTAAGCAGTTACAATCAGGGTTATCTCTCTTTCTCCACCTTGCTTCATCTTCTTTTTCTTATTCCTCCTCTTCTTTCTTTTTCTTGTCTTTCTTACAAAACTTTGAAAAGTTTACTTTACACAGAGAGAAAGGAGAAAGGGAGAAGGAGAGAGAGAAGGAGACAGACAGACAGACAGACAGACAGACGACAGACAGAGAAAGAGATCATGAGGAACACAAAAGCAAGCAACAGGGCATATTTGATCCCCAAGCCACAACTGGTTGACCCCAAGTCAACAATTCTCAAACACTGCTCTTCAGACCAGAAACAATAAAAATCCATGGTATACTGATAAAAACCTAATAATCTAAAAACAAAAGCATCATCCTGATTTGCCCATACCCACCATGTAAATATTCCCACCATGCTTATTGTGTTGCTTATGGGCACAATGCTGAGAACTGAGGCTGCGCGGTAAACTCTTAACAGTCAAGACCAGCCTGCCCAAAGTCACTGTGCAGTAATCACAGGTAGACAACAAACTGCAGAAATTTTGTCACTACCAAATATGAGAAACTCCAGTATTGGTTTTATGAGTAAATAGAGTGCCGATAACACTCATTCAATAAATGTTTGTATTGTGCTAAAGTGTAGAACCCAATGGTGCGTGACAAACATCCCCAACTCAAGTAGGTCACAGTGTAGCCGAGAGTCCATGGACAAGCATCCACAACCTATGAACAAGCAGGGAGGAGGTCCAGAAAAGGCTGTGTAACCCGGAAGAGCTGTATCTCTCCTGGGCTGTGAATCAGAAGGACTGTTTGGGAAAATTATCCCCAACTTAGCTCCAAGACAGGAGGCTGTACAGCCAAATAGACCTTACCAGATCATTTCAGAAAGTCCCATCTCAGGTCTTCACACTCTTGTAGTATGCCTTAGAAAAGCCTTGCTTAGAGAAAAGCCATAAAATTGGAAGTTAACAGGTATAAAACTAATAGATTTTTTTTTTTCTGATCATGGAAGAAGTGTTATTTCCTAATGATCATTTTATCCTTTTTTTTTTTTTCCTTGCTAACAGTTTGTCATGAAAAAGACACAGCGTTATGGTCATGTGATAAAAAAACGATGTTTTCTACGAGTAAATAAACTTGATGAGTTTGCACGCACACTTGAAAGGTTTTTTTCCCTTCATTTCTTGAACATCCATTATACATGAAAAAAATAAGACGTCTAAGTTCCCTAGTACTCTGACACTAACTTGTTCTTGCATTTATGCATGCTGTCATCTGAGTCTATGACAACTCCAAGGGTTGCTTACTTTTTTATTTTGTCTTTGTTTTTGATGCAGAATCTCACGGTGTTGGCTGGTGGCGCCGTTTATAGCATATTAGTCAGTTTTGTACTTAATCTCGCAATCACATCTATGCATTTGTTTCCCCATTAATTTTTATAAAAATTCATGCTCTTATTCTCTCTCTGCTGCTGTGACATAACACTCATGTGACCAAAAGCAACACAGGGGCAGGGCAGGGAGGCTTATTTCAGCTTCCGGGTCACAGTCTGCCATGGAGGGAAGTCAGAACTCAGGCAGGAGCTGGAAGTGGAAACCATGGAGGAGTGTTGTGTCAGGACTAGAAGGCTTGAAGACTTGTGCTTAGCTATTTTATACAGCCAAGACTCAAATGCCCAGAGAACGAAGCCACCCTCAGAGGGCTGGACTTCACCCCCCCTACTACCCCTCCCCCACACACACACATACCAATTAACAGTCAAGACGTTCTCCTACAGACAAATCCATAGGCTGAACAAATCTGGGAACTACCTCACTTGAGACTGTCTTGTCAGGTGACTCTCGGCCAGTGGTTCTCAGCCACTAAGGCTTTGACCCTTTAACCCTGTTCTCAGACTGTGGTGCCTCCCAACCACTAAATTATTTTTGTTGCTACTTTGCCACTGTAATTTTGCTACTATTGTGAATCGTAATGCAAATGTCTGTGTTTGCCAACGGTCTTAGGTGACCCCTGTGAAAGGGCCATCCAACCCCCAAAGGAGTAAACGACCCACGGGTTGAGAACTGATGCTGTAGTCTGTGTCAAGTGGACAGTTAAAACTACCTAGGGAAATCCAATTTTCCATAGTTTCAATGCATTCATGGTTTCAATACTTTTCCGTCTAATGATTCAGTCCTCTGTCGGCTTCTGTTGTCTGACAAACCGCCCCAGAACTAAGCAGCTTAAAACAAGAGTTGTTTCTTGAATTCATGATTCTGCATTTTGTCAGGTTCTGATGTGTGATGGCCTGACTCCTGTCAGCTGGGCTCTGTGCAAATAGCAGGACACCTGACAGCCCAGTGCTCTTTCGCTGTGTCTGATGACTGGCCAGCTGCAGACCAGAGCAAGAGGAACAATCGGTTCCTGTGTTTCTGGTCATCCAGCAGACTGACCCAGGCTTTTGGCATGGTAATTGCTGGTTTCCAAGATCAGCAAGTGAAGATAAGAACAGATATGTCTTTTCTTTCCCACACCCTGCTTGTATCTTGTTCCAATGATGAAAGCACCAGGCAGAAGGCACAGGCACAGAGAAGTGCTGGGCAGGAGGAAGTGCAGACAAGTTAGGGAACCACTACTGTACCAATTCACCAGATGTCGTTCATGACTTGAATGATGTCTGCCAATGGCTCACAAATAACTTTGAAGGTTACGCTCTTCCAGGATGAAGACCTAAACCAGTTACCCTGTAAAAGGAAATATTTGGAGACGTATTTAAAACAAACAAACAAAAAAACAAAAACAAAAACAAAAAAAGCCATGGAGGGAAGAGGACGCTTAGCAGAGGGAACAGAATGTATAACGATGTGTGAGTCGGACAAACAAGGCTCCTCCCAGCTGTTCACCGTGACACAAAAAGAAAGCAGGCCTTCCTTGGCTGGAAACATCTGTCCCATTCGGGTGGCTTTCACTCAAGTGCCTTATGCTATGAACTGTGATCTGATTTCACTTTCAGTAGCTATCATGTTTGCTCTGCTAAAAAGACTGGTGACAGACCCCAAAAGAAGTGTGTTTGGCTTAGGACTGAGCCTAACAGACCATCACAGTCTGCAAGAGGAGGAGGACTTGGAAGCCTCCGGCAAACACGATTCCTTAGAGGCAAAAAGGGAGGTTCTAGAAGGGAGGAAAGAGGTTGAAGGGCGTTGTGCTGAAGAACAGGGTGAGGAGTGAGCAATTATCCGGGAATAGGGAGGGCACACAGTTGGGGAAAACCTAACACAGACCAGGGGACCTTGGTAAAGGGTCACAGTTGGGACCTTGTTCTGGAAACCAACACTGTACAGCCCACCTTCACTCAGACTATGTATCTGTCCCTGTGTCATTGGATCACATGATCACTCAAGTCTTCCACTCAAGTACCCTCGATGACTTTCAGTCACTCCACTAGCCAGCAGTTTGTCCCGTGGCCTCTTTCTTGCATTTCAGCCTCAGAACCTTATCAACAAAACCCACCCTTCACTCTCCATTAGCCTAAATATTGGGTGGCTTGGGATCCAAGATGCCAGTGGGATGATAAAACAAGACAGGAGCCACTGAAAAGCCCTGGCTTTCTCTGCCACAAAGGACTGCCTGTGAGAACGAGGGCCACCTCAACACATAATTGCCTCACGAGAGAGCCATTGCAAGTTTGTATCCTGTGTACTGCTCTGAAATGTTTGTGCATACCTGCTGACACTGGTTGAGTCATACGTTATAGATGTCCACATCTCAGATGTGTTTTCTTAAACCACATGGAAAGAGAGAAAACTCAACAGTGTTAGTCTTATAAGAAAATCTAAGCTGCGATGTCATAGTTTGGTTTCCTTCCGTTAGAAGTCTCTGCTTCCTTAATTGCCAGCCAGTTTTTACAATTACCCTCCCTTGACATCTACATCTCCCTAAAGTGGCTCGCAAAGAGTGGGCCCACCCTAGGGGTAGGGGAAAGGCAGGAAATGTGACACCACCTCCCCACCCCACCGGCAACCCAGAAAGCCCTAAGGAGGTCGGCAGAGCCTGGAATGACAGAAAGAAGAGCTCCGGAGCTAATTAAGTCTGCAGAGGCGCCAAAGAGGCCTCCTTCCTGGTTCACTGCCAGACACAAAGCTTTTTGATGCTGCTCTTAAATCTGAGCGAGCCAGGCCAAAGAGGATTTTGATTACAATAACTAAAATTATTGAGAGGAAGAACGAAAAAAGGGACTCAGAAAAGATGGAGGAGGCCAACTGACTATGCACGGGTAGGACAAGAAGGGTGCATGACCTCTAATCTCGATATTTAGATGATTCTTTCCATAAATAATTGCATTTTAACCAAAAGCAGGCTGAAAATTATCACACACGCACCCCGCAGCCCCTCCCTCCCTGTGACCTAGTGGCTGTGCTGTGAAGGTTGCACCATCTAGTGTCCAATCCTGGAATCACGTACATTATTTTCTTGCTTTAGCAAATTTTGAAAAGCTGATTGTGAGTGGAGCCTGCCCTTGGCTTTGTTTTCAATATAACCTTCCTGTAAGAATGTGCCCATTTGTGGTCGTTACAAGAGACTGGCACATATAATTCTAACAATTTTTTTCTGGCATTTATATAATATTTGGAGATTTACAAAGCCGTTTAGCACATACGGCTTTACAACCATGGGCCAGCAGCAGGTGGGAAGTCATAATTATTTTCACCTTGCCAAAGAACATAATCAAGATTAAAAAGACCTAGAAACCTGCTCAAGGTCAAAGGTGACAGGATGACAGAACTAAGTGCTAAATCCCCTAGAGTACAAGGTTAGGGCAATTTCCCTTAATTCCCAGTAAAATGTCTCGATCCTCACAAATACTGTGACACACAGCCCTGACTGCAGTTCATCACCTGCAGGACCTCTGAAGCATACTGATGCCCGGTTCCATGTCCAGACTCACGCTTAGCCACTGTGGGGAACTGTTTGCACACCAGCATTTTATGAAGGTCTCCTGAGAAGCTAATGTGCAGTTGAGGTTGAAAGCCAGTGTTTTGAGAGAAAGAAATTGAAGAGCATAAAAAAGTTATGCTTACATTTCAGAGAACTTTAAGGCCATTAAAACCTAGGGCATACCAGGGACCATCTGTAATGACACAGGAGAAGAACCTGGAAGTATCCTTGTGGTTTCCTTTTCCTCAACACACACACACAGAGAGAGAGAGAGAGAGAGAGAGAGAGAGAGAGAGAGAGAGACAGACAGAGAGACAGAGAGACAGAGAGACAGAGAGACAGAGAGACAGAGAGACAGAGACAGACAGACAGACAGCAGACAGACAGAGAGACAGAGACTCTCAATACACAATAGATTCACACTGCTTTTCTGAGCTGGAAAAGCTCAGAAAACTCCACCCCTTTTTTCTAACTAATCCGTACCCACACCTAAGCAGGAGATCACCAGGTCCCAGGATTATTGGATCTCCTGGACATCACTCATGGCCTTTTCTGCAGTCAGGACTCAAAAGAATGTTGAGGACTATGAAGCTCCAAAAGTCCTAAGTCAGCCAGCCAGCCAGAAAATTGGAGCAACTGCATTTCAAGTTCCTTTTGTACAAATTGTGGCACTTTTTTTTTTTGAGCATTTTATTGATTGTGCTAAAGTCAAGGCTACAGTCATACACCTGATGCACTGCCCAGACTTGGATGGCAGAGCCCTGGTCCAGTAGAGCAACAAGATGAGATCAGAGGAGGAAGAGACACAGGAGAACCTTTTGAGGCCTTGACTTTTACTCTGAGCAAGATGAGCCACTTGGAGAAGGCAAGTGGAGACAGGGGCGGGGGGTGAAAAAGGAGCAGGAAGGGTGGGCATGCCCAGAAATGCCATGGTACAAGGTTTCCCACTTACAGCAACTGTATAACAAAACTATGATAGCTTCTAATATCATTTGACGCACAGATTTGCCATGTGCGTAGGGTTCAGCTGGGGTGCCTCATCTCTGTTGCACACAGCCTAGAGAGTGTGGGCTGGAGTCATCTGGCCGCTCAGTCTCTCACACTGCTGGGGCATGATGCTGGCTGCTGGCTCAGGCCCAAATGGGTGCATCTGCAGGTCACTAATGTGCAACGTGAGTTTCCCTACAGCATGGTAGCACTGCTCAAAGTCAGCTGGCATGTCTCCTGACAAGACATTCATTGAGGCAGTCTCAGGGAACAAGCAATAAGACCTACCTCGAAACCAAGGAAGTGGTAAGGCTCCAGGCCTTAGGAACCGTTGGAAAGCCCAGTGAATACAGGTGGAGAAAATCTAAGAACAAAGATACATGTTTGAGAGATCAGTAACCTAAGATGTCACTTTTCCAATAGGCCAGATCGTAGAGGGCCAGAATCCCACTAAAGCCCTCTGTGCTGAGGACCAATTAATCTGTGCCATGGAGAGTGGATGTTGATTCTCTAGTGATCCCTGACACATGATCTGGTTCTACCTCAGAAGAATAGACGTTTTGCAGAAACATATTGAAGACACATCTTGATATTTCCAAACTCTTCCAAAATCATGGGCTCATGAGTTAGTCCAGGCAGGCTTAGAATCCAGTCGTGTGTGTGTGTGTGTGTGTGTGTGTGTGTGTGTGTGTGTGTGTGTGTGTTCGGAAACACTGCCTGATGACTCTGAGCCTCCAGCCTAGTACCACCGAAGCTTCAGTCCCGAAACCATCTATCCAGAAAGGCTGTAGAGACTAACAGAACTCTGCTAGGAAGGTCAAAGTCAGGCTGACTGCGTGGTCCTGGGACGCCTGCTTTCCCTGACTGGTGACTAAGAGCAGGACTGCAGGACTCAGCTCTTCCTGTGTAATTGAATTTCCTCCCAGAGCCAGGGAAGATGCAGGGAAGTTAATCACCTGTCCCCAGATCACACAGCCACTGGCTGCCCTCTGGGCCCTTTGGAGACAGTAACACTTTACCAGAAGCTGCTTCTGCCCCAGTGGCCCTAGTGACCTGATCAATGATGACAGCTGAGACCCCACTCTCTTCTTCTCCACATCCACAATGGGCCACCCACAGGAGAGACCTTTTGGGGGTTACAGAAGGAATCCTAGAAGTTGGGAAGAGGGTCTCAGTCTCTGATATTTTTTAACCAGATGTTGTTGTTAATGTTGTTGTTGTTCTGAGGAACTATATCACACATCATGGAATATTTAGCAACATCCTGGTCTTTGATCACTAGACACCAGTTGAAATATACCTTCCTCCCCACTGCCCAGTGTTTCTTGGAGAGCAAAGTCATCAGTAGCTAAGACCATTATACTATGTGTGTGTGTGTGTGTGTGTGTGTGTGTGTGTGTGGTTAGAAGTGCAATATGCACCTGTTCATGAAAATGAAGCAAAGAAATATACCACACATTCAAGAAAAATAGGAAAAATGTTTTTTAATAATAGTGATATTATTATTACTATTATTGTTATTATTATTATTTTCATGCCCAAACAGAAATTTTTGCTGACTTTTATAGACCTTAGGCTTATGCATTCTATGCACACCGTCATCCTTAAATCTCTTTTACATTTCACTTAGAATAATTTAAACCTCTACAGGAGACTTCAAGTCTGGCCACTTTGGCAGATGGGAGAATTATACAGCAATGATATTACCAAAGCTGTCCTTAGGTACACCAGGGTTGTTCTTTTCAAAGTTGATACCCAGAGTCATCTTGCTCACCTGGTAGAAATATGCTTTAATTAAGAAGAAAACCAGGGGTTTTATGGCAGGCCAGGAGTTAACAATAGTCATCACTCTGGACTGTCCCCTTGAGCTGTCCATTATAGACATTTACAGAAGTATTATCCTTGGTAGCATCCTAAACTTCATTTTTATTTTTTGTTACTAGGAAAATACAAATTAAAATGATTACAGGGTATCATTGCATATGCAAATGTCAAAGATTGGCTTTAAATAGTAATGTCTAATTGTGGGAAGAACTCTTATCAACTGAGCCATCTTCCCAATCCTACACTGAGCAAGATTTTAAGACTTCTAAGTTTCAGCCACCACAATCAGATAAAAAAAATGAATGGAGTTCATTGATACCACATTGACTTTCAGATGGAGTAAGGAATTAAAAGTTTAAAAGGCTCAAAAAGTTGAAAGATACAAATCAAAAACTTCCATGTGCAAAAGATAAAAGTCCACATGAACGTATGTGACTTATGACCTAGACTGCATTCTAAACAGCAAATAAAGGATCCATAACCATGTATCATTAACTTTCATCTATACATAATAAAAGACTATAATCCCAACTGAAGACAAGAATAGATATGACATGGTATGTACAAAATAAGGAAAGTAATAAATTGTTATGGTTTAAAGTGTCTGATATTTTTAGTTACCAGAAAAATGCAAGTTAAAACGAGTACAATGTACCTTTGCATACACAACTGTCAAAGATTGGCTTTAAATAATAACGTTTAATTGTGAGAAGAATGTGAAAAACCTGCCACTGGGGATGAGAACTGATGTGGTTTTAGCTTTCCAAAGGAGAGTCTGATGTTAAAAAGTACAAAGATAACAGAAATGTATCATCAAGGCATAGGACACTGGACTGGACATAGTTGCACTCACCTGTAATCCCAGCTCTGGAGAGATAGAGGCAGGAAGACAAGGAGTTCAAGGCCATCCTTGACAATGTAGAAAGTTCAGATCCAGCGGGGGTGGGGAGGTGGGAGGGGTGTGCTACTTGAGACTCTATCTTAAAAAGCAAAACAAATGAACCAAATGTAGCATGCCTCTCATAGCAGGAGATGCCAGTGGCATTAAAGATGCAAAGTCCACATCGGTATGGCATCTGCTGAAGTGTGGACCTGTTTGTCACTCTAAGCCCCAGTGATCTTTGTGGTTCCAATGGTTACATTGATAGGAGAATCCTAAGGGCAAGAAGGAACCAAACAGAGAGCTTTCCATCCACCACTGCAACTTATCCAGCGCTACCTTCTTCTTTCTCCCTTGGGCTTCTGAAAAATCTCCCTTCACACACCCCAGAACTAAGAGCAGTTTATAAAATATTGTGAGACAGGTTCCCGGCAGGACAAGTGTGTGTCTAATACTTCTAAGCCCACGAAACCAGCCGTATGACTTTAGGCAAGACACTTCTGCTTTCTGTTTTGGGTTACCTATCCATAGGTTAGGAGGAACGGTGGTTCTTGCCTTACAGTTACTGTGTAAGAGTTGAGAAAACGCTTGTGAGACAGTGACGAAGGTTATTTATCCTTAAGTTTGCAACGAGATGCGAAACGTTCGCAGATACAATGGACAAGAAGAGCCAAGCACTCCATAACCATGGATGTGGCGATGCACACACATGGATCATATGCTAACCAGTGCCTATTGGGGGTCGGGGGAGATCACAGATAGGTCAGAGATACTTATTGGTCTCTCCCAGAAACTGCTTTTCTAGATAGGTTCAGCTGTATCTCTTCACCTGCAGAGAGCATCTGATACAGACCACATTCTCCTCTGTGTGGTTCCTCCTACAGGCTACACAGGGCTGGCCTTCATCTCTAACCTATCTGATGGGTAGACCTGATATCATTTTCAGCACTAGTAATGGGCACTCACAAGATGGCATACTGGTGTCAATGTGGAGTGTTTGGGGGTCACTTAAGTCCAGCTGAGAATGTTCTCTTTGAAGTTACTATAGCACAGCGAGCCAGGATCTCATAAACTTTGAGGACACACAGTTCTGAAGTAGGGCAGAGATGAGATTGCTAACTGTCCAGCCACCTCTCCTGACTCCTGGTATAAATGGATCTGTTTGTTATGGAATGTCTGCAGTATTATAATTTAAAAGGGTACAACAATAAGGGATTTTTTTAATTAGTTAGTTAGTTTGTTTGTTTGTTCGTTTGTTTGTTTTTAAGACAGTCTTGTTATACAGTCCATCTGTGAACTCAAAGCCCTTCCTCCTGCCTCAGAGAAGAGAACCCACACATCTGTCTGTTGCTGCTGTTTTGAGATGAGGGTCTCCCTTATGTATATCGGGATAGCCTCGAATTCACAACCCTCCTACTTCAGCTTCTCAAGTTTTGGAATTGCAGCTGTAGGCCAGCCAGAAAGCATGTGGCCCGTCTGAACTTATCTCAGGTCTCTCTCTTGAGCTATATTCAAGGCCACTTTATCTGACAACCATCAAGAGGGCAAATGAAAAAGACGTCTAAATCCATCTGACCTCTGACCTCCCCACTCCAGCAACACTATAACTACTGACAGATGTGTTCTGATGGGAGCTAGGGGATTACAGGACTGGGGTCCATCATCCAGGACAGAGCTGTCCAAAAGCAGCCCTTGGGAGCATTAATGTGCTGTGTCCCTGTGCAATATTGGTAGCCAACAACCAATAGGGAGTATTGAAATGGTGGCTCGCAGGACCAGTGGATTTCATCTTCCTTAATTTTAACTAGTTTGTATTTAAATGGCCACATGTAGCTTTTGATGACCTTGTTGGGTCACTCACTGTAGGTAAGGACCCAGGCTCTGGACCTAGGTTGCCTAAGTCTGAATCACAGCTGCTCTCCCAGTTACTCTGAATATTGGACAACCCCATGCCTCAGTTTCCAAAACCTATGGAATGGGTATGCTCTTAGCACAGACCTTCTTGGGAGGATTCCACAACTTACTGTGAGCATTGTGCTCAGCACAGTCAGTGGGAGGTCTCTTCTGCTCTGTAGGATTCTGTCTGCCTTTCTCCTTCTTCATTGATCTGCTCTCTTCCCTGCCCAGTTCTGCTATAGGAGACTTATGAGTCAGGTTAGAACATCTGTCTCTTGGGTGTAGCCCATGAGAGGCACTGACAGAGCACAGAGCTGGAGGTGAAAGACGTCTGGCTCCTTCTTCTCTGCTCTCCTCCTTGCCTGATAGTCATGCTGTCCTCTCCCTTTGACTCTGAGTTTTGCCTCTGAGTTTAGGCTCCATCTTCCTGCTGCTCAGCCTAGGGTTGGCAGGGATCAGCTCCTGTCAACACTAGCTGTGGTTTCTTGTCATTCTGCCCCACTGTGTTGGACAGTACCTTTCCCGGACCTCCAGGTCTAGCTAAGCCTTTGGGTGCTTTCTGACCAGTCACTCACAGGGAGTTAATGATACATTGTCTGTATCACATTGCCTGTATCCCTGCTAGAATCCAAACAAGAATTGCTGGCTGCATTGACTGTCTCTTCTTGATGCCTTAAGTCTTATTCACTGGCCCTGGCTGATTGGCTCAGGGTTTGTAGAAGTGAGAAGATGATTGGCTGAGAGGATAAATGTATCTTCTCCACAAGAAGCCTTGCCTTCTGGAAACAAGCTCACTCACTTCCCTAGCAAACTTATGCCAGAGAATGTTTCTGCTATGTTTGTACCATGATAATAAAACCCTGAATCTACCTTCACTTCTCCAGTAGGAGCATAATTCTCTGCCCCCACCCACCCACTCTTCCTACCCTTAGAGTTAGCCAGGGATTGACTATATTTCCCTGGTGAATGAACACCAGCTGTGTCTCTGCCAATATTAGGTCTCCCTGGTGGAAAAGATGACCAAGATCAAGGGCTTATGGCTACATGCTTGGGGTGGAGGCAGGGGTGGAATTAAAGATAACTGAGGGAAAGTGTCTTAGGGTTTCTATCCCTGCACAGAACATCATACCTGAGGAGCAAGTTGGGGAGGAAAGGGTTTATTCATCTTACACTTCCACATTACTGTTCATCACCAAAGAAAGTCAGGACTGGTACTCAAGCAGGTCAGGAAGCAGGAGCTGATGCAGAGGCCATGGAGGGATGTTACTAACTGGCTTGCTTCCTCTGCCTTGCTAAGCCTGCTGTCTTATAGAACACAAGACTACTGGCCCAGGGATGGCACCACACACAATGGGCCCTCCCCCCTTGATCACTAATTGAGAAAATGCCTTACAGTTGGATCTCACGGAGGCATTTCTTCAACTGAAGCTCCTTTCTCTGTGATAACTCCAACTTGTGTCAAGTTGACACACAAAACCAGCCAGTACAGAAAGCCAGAAGAGGAGAAGATTTGGGGCACAGAGTGATACTGTGATCAGTGATTTGCTGATACTTCGTGTCAGCAAATATTTACTCTGAAAAGTGCTTTTGTGAGGGTTTGTACTTGCAAGTGGCAAAGGAGTCAACTTTGGGAGGTTTAAGGAGAAAGTAATTAATTTAAAGTGTATTTAGTGGGCCCCCTAATGACCATAAACCCTGGGGAGCCAGTTTCTGAACACAGGAAGCAAACAGTGAAGCTAAGCCAAGTTACATCAGTGGTCTTGCCAGTAAACCCTTGGGTCCCCTATCACTCCACTCACTGGTCTGCAGATGTCACTAGAAATGAGTCCTCAACTCTTCTGCTTCTCTTAAAATCTCAGGCATGTACAGCTTGGTTGACACTGGAACATGTGCCTGAGTTCCTTGTCCTAGGGAAATGGAAAAGCAGTTCCTAGACCTCTAGACCTTTGGGCACTATGGATAATGGACAATGTTTTCCACTAAGATGCTTGGCAGGGGCCAGTAAGATGGTTCAGCAGGTAAAAGCATTTACCACCAAGCCTGACACCCTGAATTAAAGTCCTAGGACCCACATACTAGAAGGAGATCACGGAGAGGGGAGAGGGAGGAAGAGACAGACAGACAGACAGAGACAGAGAGAGACATAATGAATGAATGTAATTTTAAAAATTGTTTTAAGTTACATGACAGGACTCCCAAGAACACCAATAGGAAACAAAGTCAGCATTCTACAGAGACGCTTGCACATCCCTGTTTATTGTGGGTAACTTTATTTACAATAGTTAAGTGATGGAATCAGTCTTTGTGTTGTTCATCAACAGGTGAAAGAACAAGAAAAAATATAATATATATATATGCACACATGTGCACATGTGTCTGTGTACATGCTTGTGTACACACACAGAGAGAGAGAGAGAAAGAGAGAAAACTGGAAACAGGTGAGCATAGGAGGTAGATGGGATTGTCTCCATCATTCCAAGGAAATTCATCTTGATTCCTTGAGTCAATATTTTTCAAACAGATGACTCACTAGCAGATTGTGAAATCAATTTAGTGGGTTCTGACAGGCATCTCTCAAAAGTGCTATTGACCAAAAATGAAGGTTTAATATTGATTCATGTAAATTTTGCTTCCTTTATATAAATAAGAGCATTAGAAACTCAACTTCAATCTTTGAAAAGAGTTTTACAGTAGGTTAAAGTCCCGGGAAGTTGAAAGCCATGTCATAGGCAGCACAGAGCCGCTTGAAGCTTTTCAAGAAGTGTTTGGACAAGGATAGAATGGGATTTGCAGCATGCAGCCCTCATGTTGCTGCTGGCTACATGGACAGACCCAGAGGATAAACTGAAGGGACACATCTCAGTAGAAGATTGAAAATTAACCAAAGGGCTGAACTGATGCCATATTGAGAGGAGTGGGGAGCTAGAAGCCAAAAGTGTCAAAGGAATACAACTTCACTGAAGACTCAGAGGAAGAGGACAAAAAGGAAAAGACTGTTTCCAGTATGGCTAGGAGGACAAAGGTGCCTAACCAGAGCTGGGCCCTGGAGGACATGTATATTTACCAGTGGGGAAAACAAAGCTGAGATACATAGATAAATAGATAGATAGATAGATAGATAGATAGATAGATAGATAGATAGATAGAGATGTAGATATAGATATAGATATAGATATAGATATAGATGATATAGATGTAGTAAAAGCAAACATGGTACCTAGGAACATCTCTAGGGCTCTATCCATTGGGCACAGTGCACCTACCTTAAACCAAGTTCATCCAGTACTGCCCCCCAAAATAAAGCCTTGAGTAGAGAGGCCCAGGACCCATTCACCCTGTGAAGTGACCCTGACAAGTTGCTTCCCTTGTCTGGTACCCAAAAGCTGGCTCTTAGGTCCCCACGGAATCTGTAAGCCTCCCTCTACCTTTCCTCACAAGTCCCTTGGCTGAATTTCCATTTCCTTACTCCCACAAAGCAAAAGGCATTTTCTCAGCACCCAAGAACACCTGACTGATAAGTAGCACTCACTCTGTCAGCCTCATGAAGCTTATGTGGTGGGATTCACGAGACAGTTTCAAACTGCTATGGAAATTATGAAGTACTGGATAGGTGCGAATAGTAGGGAGCTTGGCAAAACCACCACCCTCACCTCTAGGCCCATCCATGTTCTCCTTATGAAATACAAGATCTGCTGCTGAAGGCAGCTTCCCGCAGAAAAACCATGCATTATACCCTACAATTACCCCCAGCACAGTGACCGGGCACATACAAAGGTTGAGGCAAATGGTGGTGGGATTTATATTGAGTTTCCTCAGAAGACAGAAGGATGTTGACCAAGCTGAGGGCTTGGCATGAGCCACGTCCAGAAGCAGCTGTTCTGTTGGGCTACATGGTCATTGCAAACAGCCTGGCATGTCTCGTGGTTTGTAGAAAAGAGATGGGGATGGCTGAGGCCCTTTCTGGGGACTTGGGTCTTAACTACAAGGGGATATGAAAACTAAGGGACAGACTTGAATGAAAGAGCTGACAAGTATGTACCTGGGTGGGTGGGGGGGGGCTTCCAGGCTGTCCAGCTAGAACAAGGAGAAGATCATAGACCTGGTGCTCACACATGGGCACAAAGTGTCCTATCTCAAAGCCCCTGTGACCTCTAACAAAAATGGTGGATAGGTCAGCCTACATGTTCCCATCCCCTTGTGCTTCCCCAGGGTACTGATTCCTTCCCTGCTCATCTTCTTTAACCTTATTAAATCTGAAAGGACAAGGACAGCATCTTGTTTCCTTTGTTCTTCATATAGAAAACAGAGGCTACTCTGTAACTGCAGAATGAATGAATGATCCATCTTCCTTCTGGTCCATCATCCCTTCCTTTCTCCTCACTGGCAGGTCAGACTCAGATATTCTGTACTCTCTGCCACACTGCTGAGCCTGGTTCCTCCCGGGACTCTGTGTAGGGCATTTGTTTACCCTGGAGATAAGTAGAGCCTAGGACTAGCCAAGTGAGCTGGGCACAACTTGGCTAGGAGCCAGGCAGCCATGGAAAGTTCCACTGGCACCAAGCCTACTGGGCCACAGCACATGCAGAAAGCTACTAAGAATGGAAGTAGAGAAAACTTACCTTTTTCTTTTGCATGGGTCTGTATCTTCCCACCCCAGCCCATCCTTCCTGACCCTTTTAAAAACACACCATGGAACTGGGATCAGCAGGACCAGGAACTCTGCCAGCCCAGTGGCTTGGGTTCCTTCCAGTCTCTCTGGGCTGGTGTCCTGAGCAGACCTTGGGCGAAAGCTCCAAAGCCAGTCCCACAACACCCAGAGGAAGCTCCACTCCCAGGTGCTCTAACAAGCTCAGGATCACAGGATATCAGAATCACAGGATCACAGAGACAGCTTGACTCTGAGGAGTTCTGACACAACCAAGATCACAGGAAGGACAGGCTCCAGTCAGATTTAGCAAGGGTAGGTAGCACTAGAGATAACCAGATGGCAGGGAGAAAGCATAAGAAAATAAACAACACAAACCAAGGTCGCTTGGCATCATCAGAACCCAATTCTCTTACCATAGAAAGTCCTGGACACACTATTACACGGGAAAAGCAAGATTCAGATATAAAATCACTTCTCATGGTGATGATACAGGACTTTAAGAA
>NW_022196911.1:62186672-62187038 GCF_008632895.1 Mastomys coucha
GCAAAACTACACCCTAGAAGAAGCAAGAAAGTAATCTTTCAACAAATCCACACAAACCTAATTTCACCCCTTACAACAGAAAGTGACTTACTTTTTCTTAATACCTTAATAGGAAAATTAATATTACCAACATATCCTAATCGATTGAAATCCAAAACTATGAGGAATTAGAAATTTGTTGATAGTCATCCAATGGTCTCTCTAATTTGGTAATTGCAAAAATAGGTCCAATATTATATAGTCCATATACACTTTCAGCTTGTTTGTTCGTGACAGTGTCTTGCTGTGTACAACATATTGGTCTTGAGATCTTGCTTCTCCTATCTCAGTCTCTCTATTAGTAGTATTGTTTATTTCATGTTTTTA
>NW_022196911.1:62188167-62217707 GCF_008632895.1 Mastomys coucha
ACAAATTCAGATAAATTGAAATCATGTAACTTTTCTCATCATAATACAATAAAAGTTAAAAAAAAAGAGAAAAAAAAAACATACCCTAAACTTCTTTTTTTTATAGTGCACCAGAAAGTATCACCTTCTGACCTCATAAAGCAAATGATCTCTGTCACAGCCACTCAGCTCTGTGCCTTGTAGCAGAAACGCAATGGGTGAAGCACATCAATGCATGGGCTGTGGGTTTCAACTAACTCGATTAGGCTCCAGGGTGTGCACTTCAGAGCTTAGTTAGTAGACTGCCAAGCCTCTGGGCACCGTCCACTCTGAGCCCCTCCCCGACCTAAGGTCACCAGCAGTGGTTCTCAACCAGGGTGATTTTGCTACCCCTGTTACCCCTGTAGGAGACATTTGGCAGTGTCTGGAGATCTTTCTAGTCTCCTCATGCCATGAAAGGCTATTGCTGGAATCTAGTGGGTAGGAAGGTTTGAGGGTACAGGTCTGGTCTATGGCAGCCTTAAGAAGAGAGCTTCATTCACTCCTCTGCAGTATGCCAATTAACAAACCAAGTACCAATAAACAGGGGGAAATGGTTGACTTGATGTGGTTACATTGGGAAGAAGAGTCAACAAAGAGGTCCAGGGTTCCAGTGCTTGACACTTAAAAAGAGATGTGCATAGCTAAGCAGTTCTAGTCAAGGAATGCTCTTGCCCATCACTGACCAGTCATTGTCTGGATTCCTGTCCGACCTAGAAGGTGGAGCAACGGTGGAGGGAAAACTTTACTGTAGACAAAAAGGAGGGCATAGCCAGAGGCAAGAACATCAGGGAGGGTCCAGAGTGAACATGAGCAGACTAAGCTGCGCAATGTGAACAGAATAGGGAGAGAAAGGGAGAGGGGACAGAGGGGAGCCAGGTGCAGCATCCAGAAAGCCCAAAAAGAAGACGGGTAACCAAAATGGCTGGACTATATATGGAAGAGCATCTGGGAAAAGGGCAGCCCAGTCTCTGGGCTGAAGAAGTTTAAGGTAGGAAACAAGGTATGCCAGCCAGGAGGGCGAGGTAACAGTTAGGGACTGAGGGATGCTGGGAGCCAGCATCTGCTTTGATATATTAGACAGGCACCTCAGCCATTTGTCCTGGGTTTGAGACCTAAAAGTTTGGGTTGATCGTTCACCTCCACATAATGGGAAAAACTGGAACTCTGAAAGATTAAGTAACTTCAGCCAAGGCACACAGCAAAGATTAGATTTAGACTCCTCAGAAACAAGAACCTATGTCTTTTACTGAAACATGGAAGCATCTGAAATCAGGAGAGACCTCAGCGATGTCTTTCATCTGCAGAAGAGAAGCTGACAGGGAACCCATTTGTAGCAGTGATCACGGTGTCTCCCGCACCCCTACATTTGGTGGCCTCTCTGTCCATCTCCTCTCTCCATCCTTTTTTTTTTTTTTTTCCAAGACAGGGTTTCGCTGTGTAGCCCTGCCTGTCCTGGAACTCACTCTGTAGACCAGGATGGCCTTGAACTCAGAAATCCGCCTACCTCTGCCTCCTGAGTGCTGGGATTAAAGGCATGTCCCACCACTGCCCGGCTTCCTCTCCCCATTCTTATAATTTCTCTTTGAGACCATCCAACTGGGACAAACCACCATGGATCCAGGTTGCAGAGACCCCACCCTAGATGTTGGAGTTCCTTACAAGTCTTTGCTTTTGCAAGGCTGTAGCAAGAGATTCAAGATAACCCCTCCCTCCCAACCCATCCCTGCCCACTCATGTTCACTCTCCAGACTAGAAAATACTTCCAACTTAAGCATCCTTCCCCTGAAAATATACTTCTCTGTCCTGCTTTCTGGTAGACTGCAAGATTGTTATCTTTGTGACTCCATCTAAATGTGTTTGTTGGCTGATTAATAAGGAGGGCTTCACCACCAGTCACAGCCTTACCAGGGATCCCTTTCATGCCCCACTGTTCTGCCCTACCAGAAGGCAAGTATCCACTACCAGAAAGTGCTCCCCTCCCCACTGCCTGAATGATGAAAGCATCCTGGCTTGGGACTCATTTAACAACAAATAAGGTTGTATTGGATTAACAGCAAATAAGACCACATTGTACTCGCAGGAAACAAGGTTGTATTGGTTGCAAGTTGCCTGAATATCATCGTTTGCTTTCTGGGTAGAAGGAAATTGTCTCAGCAGGGGCTGGCTTCCTTAATGGGTAACTTTTTGCTCATGGGAGAATTAAGTGCCAAGTGTGTGCTGCTGCCAGTTGTTCAGGCAGCCCCAACCTGGCCAGCCACACAGGGAAAAATCACACATTCTCAGACAGAAGAGTTGGTACCTTTGCTGGGGACAAAGAGGGCCTGGAAACAGAGTGCAGGTCTATGTCCTGAAGCAGCTCTTTAACCTTTTTTTCTAAGAAGATTCACACATCTTCAGCCAGCACCACCCATGCCAAGAGAGCAGCCTGCAAGTGTGAGAGAGATACAGCACATCCAGACTGGTTTAGTGAGCCCGTCAGCCCCAGGTTTAGGGCAACACCGACTCCAAACCCTGATCCTGGGACCTACAACCATGAGGTCTGGGCCAGAGGACATTTGGAGCCAGGCAACGAGAGGATCGATCGAATCCTGAATTCATCAATGTTCTCTTTGCCTTCAGCAATGGAATATACACTTCTCATGTGTAAAAGGGACAATTACAGATGCTAAATGGATCCCACATCACATGACAGAGGTGCTGCCTTCTGTGTCCCTGCTCACAGGGGAGGGGGGGCTTATAATTTCCTATGCACTTTCTGAATCGCTAGCTTTCCTGTGTGTGGTTTTCACAACTAGGCTAAAAGGCTCTTTGGAGTCAACTTCTGTGTTTTCAAAGCCTCATAGGAGGTGGCAGCGATGGAAAAGCTAGAGAGATTGGTCAAGATGCCTACTTCCTGAGGACCTGAGCTCCCATATCAGGAAGCTTAGAAGTACCTGTAACTCTAGCACCCGAGTGATCAAAACTTTCCGGCCTTCATGGTTACCTGTACTCACATTCACACACCCATACACAATTTACATGCATACACATAAATAATAAAAATAAAATAAATCTCTTTAAAAATATAAAGAAATAAAATTAAATCCTCACTATTGCAGAGTATTGGATTATGTCTCAGCCACCCCAGCATTTTTACAAACACACACATACATACACACACATATACATACAGTGTCCTAAAAACACACACATACAGACACACACACATACACACACACACATATATACATACAGTGTCCTAAAAACAGAGAACCAAGGCACAAGATTTAAGTGCTGAATGAGTAATTGGATAAGTGGATTAATAAATTAATTCTACCTGCATGGAGCATATGCTGGAGAGGAGACCCAGGACACACCCTCCCCTGGGTCCTTTCTCAGGGCTGCGGTCCAAAGCTCAGGCTGACATTCTGTGAGGAGCGCAAAGACCAGGGTAACCAGGGGCAAAAATGGGGCCAGGAGATGACAAGTGCAAACACTTCATACAAAGCCCAAAAAGAACAGGGCACAACTCTTTGTTTCCTCGGCTCTTAGTCCACAGTTTGTACTCCCTGGGGCTGCCGTGGGCCAGTGCTGTTGCTAGGCAACCGCCTCCCTGAGCATTACCAAAAAGAAGAGTTTCTCCTTGGTCTGAACATACTTTTGCTCCCTGCTACTGAGAGCACTTGAAAGGGTTGTGAGGGGACCAGATACACCTCACCTGGGTGGTTTCTTAAACTAACTAAGGATTCCCTCTGATCCCTGTCAAGCAGATGAAGTCTGATGCCCAGCTGCTCTCAGGAAACAGTCGCTCCCAGTCCTGCCAAGATCAGGATGGAGGAAACTGGATATGTGTCAGGATGATAGTGAGACAGTGACATATTGAGAGAGTTTTGGGGGTGGAGGAGATGTAGGAGTGAAGGATAGTTCTGTGCTATGTCCTCCCAAGGGAGATGGAGGAATTCTTTCTGTCCTCCTCTGAACCACTGACACCAGAGCTTCTAAACTGGAGTTGACATTGATTCCTTCACTTCTTGGGGACGTTCAGCCACATCTGAAAGACAGTTTTGATTAGCATGAGTTGGAGGTCTCTACTGGCATTGGATGACTGGAGATGCTCTTTAACTGACTTACAACACACAGAAGAGCAAAACAGAACAAATCACCCAACCTTAAATGTCACCAGTGCTGAGAAACCTGGTCTGAGAGTGACTGGTCTGAGAGTGACTGGTCTGAGAGTGACTGGGTTTATGATTATCACCAGCCTCATGGAGCTACATCACACTGGAGTGTTCTCTAACGTCTATCACTTTGTATCTCTAAGTCTAAAGACACAATATGTACATGTCACCGCAGTGGATCAGAGGCAAGGATAGGAACAAATGAGAGAGAACAATTACTAATCCCCTACTATGTGCCAGGAGTCCCATTAGAGTAAAAACACTACAGTCCTTCACTACTAAAGGACAAATATAAAACTGTCCTCGGTCCCCTCCACACTCCCCCTTTTCCTTTGCCATCAAAGGAAGATGCGAACTGGTTAGACATTCAAGTGCAGAAATTCAAGAATCTGGGAAGTCACTCTTGTTAGTTAAGATAAGAAAAATTCAACCTCAGCCATGCATGAAGGCTTCTGTTGTGTTCACCCAAGAGTCTGCGGAGGAAGGAAGATAATAGGACTAGGGGAAATGGGAGTGGCCTCAGGCCCTGATGTTCATCTGGCCTCCCATCTGTCTAACTCTCCCCACCCCGCCCACCAGTCTGGCTGCCAATCAAATCCTCCAATCAGATTCAGAGGCGAACCTTCAGGGAGTGAAGTCTCAACTAGGAAGGGATTCCTGTAGCTCTTGATCTCCACAGGCTCTGCTGGCCACCCCCTCCACCTGGGCTGAGTGAAGAGATATGAGAACAAATGCTCACCCAAAAGTCAGACTTCCAAGTACCCATCAGACTCAAGAAAGCCAGCCTCACTCTCTCCCTCGTCGTGGGGTTCAATATCCCAGACGGAGCATGGGTGTGGTCTCCAGGGTGTTTGGGAAAGTCGTTTTCATTCCTATTACACCTGAGAGGTGATGCTGCTCAGTGCAGGGCCTCATCACCCTCCCTTCTGATGTCAGTAGCACTGGAGACAGTATACGGCAATGCAGATGTCTTTTTTTTTTTCTGTATCCAGTGTGTATGTGTGTCTGTGGTGTGTGTGGTATGCATATGCATGTTCACGTGCATATATGAATTTCTGTACATGTGTGGGCATTGGGTATGCATGTATGCAGGTGCCAGAGGTTGGGGAAATGAGCCATCTTTAATCACTCTTTTATCCTATTCAATGAGGTAGGATGTTCAATCTAAACCAAAGCCGCCTACATAGGTAGTCTCCTCAAGTAGTTTGCTCTGGGAAATCCCCCGTCTCTAACTTGTGAAGTTGGATTAACAGACAAGCCACTCAACATTTACATGGTGTAACTAGTGATTGATGGGGGGGGGGGGGTGCTCAGCCCATTGCATGTGCAACCAACCTTAGGCTGGTAGTTCTGGGTGTTATAAGAAACCAGGCTGAGCAAGCCATGAGGAGAAAGCCAGTAAGCAATACACACACACAAACACACACACACACACACACACACACACACACACACACACACACCCCATAGCCTCTGCATCAGCTCCTGCCTTCAGGTTCCTGCCTTATTTGAGGTCCTGTCCTGACTTCCTTCAATGATGAACAGTGGCATGGAAGCATGAGCCAAATAAACCCTTTCCTCCCAGAGTTGCTTTGGTCATGGTGTTTCATCTCAACAGTAACCTTACTTAAGACACATGGGTTCTGGAGATCTAAGCTCTGGTCTTCCCTGGCCTTCATGCTTGTGCAGTAAGTGCTTAGCCACTGAGCAGTTTGCCTAGCCCACACACACACACACAAAAAAATGTCTTTCTACATTTTCATGCCACATGCTTTCAATTCTTACAACCTGGGCATGAAGGCTTTAATATTCTTTTTTTTTTTTTTTTTGCAAGTGTGGGAGTCCAAGATTAAATGTTTGGAGGAAATGCTAAAGGCCACTGTGTCTGGCAGGTTAGCAACCCAGGGATATATAGATATATAGATATATAGATACATAGATACATAGACACGTGAGATATAGATATATAGATATATACATAATCCCCCTTATGGAAAACATGATCACAGGCGAGGCACATGAGACAATTCAAGGCTGACTGCTGAGAGCCAACTGTGATACAGGAGAGCAAACAGCTTCTGCTGTAGAAAAGAAGAGGAATCTTGATACAGGCTGTAGTATTTGGCAGCCACTCACTAATGAAGAATAGAGCTGGAAATGCCTCATCTCCGACCCTGATGCTTCAACATAACCCATTCCCTGTCACCAAGTCTTAGTCTTCATGCTGATTGGAAAGATTTGAGTGGTCAAAATATTGAAGTTCATACTGTACAAACCTGTCCTGCAAGGTCTGCAATAACAGAACTCACTCCTGGTCATGGTATGGGTCATCCTGAACTTTATACCTGAACATAGTACTCTAACTTGGCTTCACTTCGCCTTCTGCCCAACATGTCCCAACATACAGAACCTAGACATCATATCACAACTACATCTTTCCTTTACAACCAGCCATTGAGATAAACTGGATGCTTCAGCTGCTATTAGTCTTGGGCTTAGTTGTTCTTTCACAGAATCCTTAGCTAAACAGGAGTCAGATACTTTAACAGGTGTCTCATTCACACATTCACGGTAGTATTTTGTTCCTGAGCACTGGCGCTCAGTTATATTTTGTCTTGCACTTACTGGGCCAGCCACATTTGCCACAGGTCAGCTTCTGGTGATTGGCCTTAGGGCCACAGTGTAGCACAATGTGGGTGTCTTAAGGAGATGCTTTCAAAAGAGAACATCCCCTCCATCATCTTGCTTCGTCCACCAAGTTAAAAGAGGATGGAAGGGAAGGCACATCTGCAATTTATTTTACATTGTAGAATGTTAGCTGAAACGGAGGTGTCGGGAGTCAAGCAGGCAAAATGGGGATCTTCAGTGTCACATAAGTATCCTGTCCAGTGAGGCAAAGCTAAGGACAGAAAGATGGACCTGAACCCCAATCTCTCTGGGAGTCTCCATTCTCCTGACCTTGGGCACTTCTGGCAGTGAGGTAGGAAAATAGCCCTACGCAATCTTGTCTTGTGTAAGAAGCCTTCCATGTCCTCCAGCAGTTCCACTCTTTCCTTCAGCCTTCCAGGTCCCTTCTCCCCCTAGATGCTCATCCATCCCTGCCCTGAGTTCATTTAACTCCCCTAGAAAGCTTTCCTATACTCCCAGACTAGAGAACTTATACCTCCTATCCCCTTTATCCTCTTAGCCCTGAGAAGAGAGAAGACACCCTGAAGAGAGACTCTTGTGCCTTCCCTGTAGCTATCAGACTATTGAAGCAACGAGCCCCCAAATGGGGCCATTTCCCCAGGAATTTTATGCTGGCAGGAAAAAGAGCTGAAGGCCTGGTACAAACCAGAGGAGGGACATATGTCTTCTGAGGAAAGATGCCACACAGTCCTGGCAGCCTATCAGACCACCGGCAGGAGAGTACTGGAGCCAAGAAAAGGCTGAATCAGCAATGGGTGGGACCACACCTTGACCAGGATTGCTAGTGATGTGTTCTTGCTCCAATATCAAAACCTAGACCTCGGGTCAGAACTCCAAGACAGCTTTGGGGTGAGGGTCGCTGTGTCTCTATTGATTTCTCTCCCCAGTGTGGCCACGCCAAATAAATCTCCTTTTTCCGCTGTTTACTATTTTCTCTTTTGTTGTTATATTGAGAATGGGTGGCCAAACCTTGCTTATTAGAATTACCAGGGTCCAGCTCTCAAGCTAAAACCTGCAGTAACAATCGAACCCTAGATTATTTGTTGCACTCATGACTATCATAGTTAATCCTGTACTGGGTGACTTCCTGTTCAGAGCCCCATTAAAATATGAGCTCCATGATAGGGTACCAGAGCTGTCTTAGTCACCAGTGTATTCCCAGGAGGAGACAGCTAACCAAGGGTATATTCTGTGTGGCTGTCCAGGTTAGCTTTTGGTCAACTTGACACAAGCTAGAGTTATCTGGGAAAAGGGACCTCAATGGAGAAAGTGCTTCCATCAGATCACCTGTAGGCAAGTCTGTCGGGGCACAGTCTTGATTAATGACTGAAGGGAGAGGGTCTAGCCCACTGTGAGTGATGTCATCCTTGAGCAGGTGGCCTTGGGTCCTATGAAAAAGCAGGCTGGTAAAGCTACGGGAAGCAAGCCAGTAAGCAACATTCCTTTGTGGCCCCTGCTTCAGTTTGAGCCTCCAGCTTCTTCCCAGACCTGAGTTCCTGTCTTGGGTGGCTTTCCTCACTGATGGACTGTGATCAGAATGTGTAAGCCAAATATAACCCTTTCCTACCCAAGGTGCTTTGGCCAGCGCTTTATCACAGCAACGGAAAGCCAAAAAGACAAGTGTGCTAATCCTCCAACTCTCTTATCCCTTATTCATAGTGAATAGTGACATCTTAGACAAAGACCAACAGTCCCAAAGATGCTCCAGATGTCACAGACCTCTTGGAGCCACCACCACCCTCCTCAAACCTAAGCCCAAAATGATGAGGACTGTCCTTCCTAAACTGCCTGCACTCAAAGAGGGAACTTGGGATTTTTGAGCTTCTGCCAAGCTGAAGAGAGGGCAGGGACCTAAGACTGTTCTGGCCTGGGCCCCAGGCAGTGGGAGAGAAGGAGCACAAATCGCATTAGCACGGTGCTCAGCTGCTGAATTAGAGGTTGCAGCCTGCTCAGCAGCTCTTCCTAATAGGACATTAATGTTCATTCTGAGCAATTACTGTATTTGCAATGGTTTCTTAATGTTCGGCTTCTGGAGCCTCAGAGCAAAGGGCCTTGTGTTTCCGGTAACCAGCTCTCCACTAAGGTAGAGGGATGAACTTCAGAAAGGCTCTTCCCAGCCGGATCTGGGGAAAGCTCAGCATCTGGCAGGCTCTGTACCAGCTTCCCTGACCAGATCACACCCTACAGACTTTCAAGTGTGGGTAGATAGACATAGGCAGATCTCTAGGCACACGTGCGCACACACACACACACACACACACACACACACACACACACATCAGGTGCCTTCTCTGCAGGTGCTTCCTGCAGTCACACAGGGGGTCTGGAGCACCCTGCTAAGTACTTCCAGCAACACCTAGTCTCTAGCATCCCACTCTGGTGCTCATCATTTTTATTTTAATAGCGTCTCCCCGCTTGACCATTAGCATAATTAAGATGCCATTGCAGAAGTAGAGGACAAAGTGGAAGTGAGCAGATGACATTACCCCTGCACCCACAGGTCACAGTCCCCAGACACTATCCTATACCCAGGCATACATGAAGATAAGTAAATACCAGTATTACAGACACAGAGCGCAGTGTTCCAACAGCCTTGTGGTGGTAGGATGACTGTGGCATATTGCCATTGCATCTATAACTCCTTTCCCAGGGAGATACAGCCTCCAGATGGGGGCATTCAACCAAGCTAACTATTGATCTGGGGCAGGGCACCTGGCACAGAGCATTCACCCTCTAGATGTTCGCTGGCTGGCTGCTGTCTCAGAATTCCTTTGGTTGTGAGTGACCTAATTGAGGTACCCAATTAAAACTTGCTCCCAATTAAAACTGGCTAACAATTAAAACTGGCTAACAATTAAAACTGGCTAGCAAAAGATAATCACTGAAAATCTTAGGGGATCGAAATTGTTCCATCTGTAAGTGAAAATTGATTCTCTCTCTCTCTCTCTCTCTCTCTCTCTCTCTCTCTCTCTCTCTCTCTCTCTGTTCTGTCTTATTTAGTGTTAGAGTCATGCCTAGGCTCCTCTGGGTAGACAAGATCCTGGTTTGGTCTTCCAAGACTTGTGCCCATCTCTCTGTCTGTGGTGTTCCTACCTAACCACCCCACCATTGGATTTGATAATTTGGGCAGAGGGAGGAAAGGAGGTGGGGTTTCTGCACTGTCTACTGCCAGGGGAACTCTGTGATCTGGTGTCCCCTCAGCTGTCAGAGTTCAGCCCTACCTCAAAGAGGACCTGACTCTCTCTACACATCCCAGTCTGCTCCTTGTGGGTTGAACCAGGTCTATGATAAAATGATCTCTGGCAAGAGAACCTGGAAGCTACAGAAAGAAAAGAAAAAGAAGGAAGGGGCAAGCCTTAACCGGCCCCAGCTCTCTGACTGCATGCAGAAGCAAAGTGCAGAGACTATATATGTTATGGGCTTAAATCTCAGAAAAAGAAAGAAGGGGCAAGCCTTTCTGTTTTCTGCCCCTTCTCACCCTCTCCTTCTCCCTTTCCCTCTTTGCTCCCTGCCCCCACATCTCTCCTTCTTTCCTCCCCTCCCTCCAGCCCTCACCACCTACACTTCCACGTTTGCATTTCTCCAGGATTTTAGTCTCTTGTCTGCCTGCCTTCTTCCCATCAGATATTTGTACCAAATGCAGTCTTTCTTTTATCAGCCGAGTGCACACTTGATGCTGTATTACTGTGAGAAAGTGCAATCTCTCTCTGATAAGGGAATCTTGTTTCCTTCTATTGACCGCCGGGTCTTAGAAAAACACACTTACACTGGATGTAATTCGATTTTTTTTTTTTTAGAGGAGCATAAAGCAAGAGTTCACCAGAGATGAAAGGCCTCACTTCCTGCCAGTGGTGGACAGAGCTGCATCTGTTTGTCTGCAGCAACAAGAGGAGCTGGTATCTCAGCAGAGTTGGCTCAGAGCATGCCCAGCGGACAGATCTGACAAATGTCTTTCAACAGGCTTTGCCGAACTTTGTACAGTGCTTTCTAGAAACAAGCAGAAGCTGTGCCAGGCATGTCATCTCCAACTAGTGGTACCTTGAGGGTCTTTAAGAAGAAATATGTCCCAGGCAGCAACAGGGGACCAGGCACAAATGAAGAGGATTTTGTGAGAGAACAGAACTATTGGTCAGAAACCAGGGGCAGTACGTTCCAGACCATGGGAGGCTCCAGCTTCCAAAGCCAAAAGCAACCTATGAGTAAAGTGCCCGGGGATTGTTCAGAAGAGAAAACTGGGTCAAAGATGACATCAGGGATTTGGGCTTGAGCATCTAGTGATGTTGGTGGTGCCAGTTACAGACTAAGGAGGACTTGAGGGGAAGCCAATATTTGAGAATATGACTTTGGATACATTAAAATAATGTGTGAGGAGGGTGGGAATAAGGCAGAAGATGCACTAGGGTGTCCCAGTGGGAGGTAAGAACCAATGGGGAGAGGGAACCAGTGGGAGATAGGGACCAGTGAGAGGTGGGAACCAATGGGAGGTGGGAACCAATGAGAGGTGGGAACCAGTGGGAGGTAGGGACCAGTGGGAGGTAGGAACCAGTGGGAGGTAGGAACCAGTGGGAGGTAGGAACCAGTGGGAGGTAGGAACCAGTGGGAGGTAGGAACTAGTGGGAGGTAGGAACCAGTGGGAGGTAGGAACTAGTGGGAGGTAGGAACTAGTGGGAGGTGCAAACAAAAGGAGGATTTAGCAAAGCAACGTGGGAGAGACTCAAGAGAGAATCCATCTGTAATTGAAAAAAGCACACACACAGTGTCCCAATCTGTATCCATGAGGGACCACTCTGGGTCTCAACCATGAACATCTAGGGCCTTGGATGTGTAAGTTCCTTACAGAAAACATCATTAAAAAAAAAAAGAAAAGAAAAGAAAACATTTAAGTTAAACGTGTTTTAAGAAATTGGAGAGATAACTTCAATGAACAAACTGTTTGCTGTTCAAGCACGAGGGCCTCATGCCCAGCACCTATGTAAACACCAGGTACGATGGTACGTGCCTGTAACCCCAGTGCTGAGCAGACAAGAGGAGCCAGGAGCTTGCCCTTCTGGCTAGAGTAGCTGGCCGGTGAGTTCCCAGAGAGAGATACTCCATCAGCCTGGGGAGCCTCTACATGCAGAAGCATAGGTGGGCACACTTCCACACATGAGTGTGTGCATACACTTACAAATAATTAATAAATAAAAGCGATAAAAGGCATAGTATTGAATATATACACACCCACCTGTCTACTTTAAAATGTTCTTGATCGCTGATCTGGTATAACATACAGTACACTGTGTTGTTTGGGACACAGACAAGTCTGTGTGTCATCGACACAGAAGCAATTTTTTTTTTCAGATATTTTTATGTGCACTTGGTTCCGTTAACCACTGCAGAAGCTGAGGATGGAGGCTAAGTATAATTCAAGGTGGAGGGCCTATGTAACTGTGTCCAAAGCCACTGATAATTAGAGCAACAAGAGCCCAAGGCAAACCTTGCACCTGAGAAAGCACAGATGGGCTTGAACCAGTCGTAACATACAACTGCCATACAACTCTGCCAGCCAACTACCACTGGCTCCATTTTAACTGATAAGTAGTTTGAGGATGTGCCTGGACCACATGCCTGTGAGTGTTGGGGAAAAGCTTAGATTGTAGAGGTTTGAGGCACCGTCTCCCATCAAACCACCACACCCTGGCTACGGAGGTACATCACTGGCCAGGCGCTGAGGCTGTAAGCTTGCAGCTCCTATCAAGTAGGAAATATCAGTCTGTAGTGTGAGAGCCAAAGTTGCATGTTAAGTTTTCATGTCTGTGCCTAAGATATCTATGAAACAAAAATGCCTCTGACCTGTAAGCCCCTTGCCCCAGGACAACTACTTCCTGAGATACAGGAGGCATTGTTCATAGGAGATAAAAGCCACGCGGTCTTAACTCCCCTAAATAAGTTCATTTGGCCCAACTAGAATGGATGTGCTTGATCACATGCGGGCCAGAGGTAGGTAAGTGGGCAGGAAATATGTCAGGGTGTATGCTTGCCCCTGATTAGACCTGTTGAGAAATTCAGTGGGTTGTGGGCTTTACCTTTAAAAGCCCCTACAACACATGGCTCATGATTCTTTTCTGGAAACTCATACATGGACCTGGCCAGAGAGTCTATCAACCTGACCAGTATTTAATAAAAGCTTTCTTCAACTTTGGCTTTAGAACATGGTAGTGGTCTTATTCTCTATGAGTAGGGTGAACAGCAGTCCTCTCAGAAAGAGCACAGTCCAGCTTAAAACAGAAGACTAGCATTTCTCTCTCTCCGTCTTCATTCCTAAGGTTATCAGACTTGGGGTCACAACCACGTCAGGTCTGGCAACCCATCCTCAATAAGCCAATTTAAAAAGCCAAATTAAAAGTGGAAAGCAAAAGGGAAGGTTTTTTTCTTTTTTTCAACGTGGTCACACTGAGTAGAGGCAAAAAGGAATCCAGCAAAGACTCTCCAGTCAGTCTTCAGAGTTCAGAAATAAGAGCAAGTTTTAAACACAAAGCTAAGGATATGAAAATCTAAGCAGTCAAGATGTAGTCCTGCCATACATTATTATCTGGGTTTTATAGTCTCACCCCGTAAGGTGTCCTGCCAAGTTCTTAGAGATGTGTATGTGAAGTCTCTTTCAGGGAGAAACACTCCCTCTCTGGCTGGCCTGGTGCTCCTTCCCACTCAGAGCATGAGACTCCTGGGGAAATTCCCATTTCTCCTTGAGTCCATTGTTTCAACAATCTAATAGTCAATTGAGAGACACGAGTTTCTCTTTAGAACATCTTCGTTTCTGGCAGGCTGTGTACAAACACTTGGTAGACCTTGATGTCCGTATAGAAAAACAAGTTTGGAGAGGCAATTCCACTAGCCAGGACCACGGAGGAACAGGAGGCTGCTTTCCATTGCAGGGGACCCCACTATGCTGAAGAAGATCTCCTGTCTGCCTCCTTCCCCAGATCCTGTAACCCCAGCCCCAGCTCAGCCTCCTCCCTGCCTATCATCCCCTCCTCCCTCAGCAGTCTCCTTAACTGCTTTCACGTCCCAGAGTTTTAGTTACCCGTGATGAATGGCAGTCATGGAAAAGAAGATTAATATGTGTTCTGACCAAATTCATGTAATTTTTAGTACAGTATTGTTGGCATTTTGTCTAGGCTCTGCCTCACAGTTACCTGGCAACAGCTGCTTGCCCCCTCCTAGTTCTCTTGCTCTCTTCTCCTCTTGCTCTTGCCCCTTACCCTCTTCTCTCTCTCTCTCTCTTCCCACTCCTCTCCTCTGTCTTTCCACGTGCTCATGGCCAGCCTCTACTCCTCTACAAATAAACCCTATTCTATACTATACTGTCATGTGTGGCTGCTACCTCAGGGGGAAGGGATGCCTCAGCATGGGCCCAAAGAGCCACCCCTTTCCCCCACACCATACCGTGCCTCCTTCAAACATATTCCTTCCTTCTAATTTTTTCTTATAAAACACAATAAGTATAGTATTGTTGGGCATGCTGTACTTTATTATTAGTTGTTATTCTCTATACCTGATGTGTATCCTAAGCTCAATCATAGGTGTAAATGCAGAGGGAAAGCATAGTGTACAAAGATAGGGTTTGGTACTATCCATGGCTCCAGGCGTCTGCTGAAAGACTTGGGACTCGCCTGCTATGGATAAGGGGAGCCACTGTAATGTAAAGAACAAATGGACAGATATAGTGACATGGGCTTGAATTCCCAGTACTTAAAAGATGAAGCAGAATCCCCAAGACACAGGGCAAGCTTGAGGCTAGCCTGGGCTACAATCCTGAACCACAAATAACTAAAAAAAAAAACAAACAACTGAAAGAGATTAGAGGTCTTCTACCCATACATCTCTGTGTTGTCTTACTGATTACAGTGAATTTAAGCTACTTCAAAACACTTTTTTTTTTTTTTTTTTTAGCTTGCTGCGTTTTGGTCTATTTTGTTTTTCTCAACATTTTATTATGAAGCTGTACAAACAAGTGCTGTGCAGGGAACCACTATTGGTTCATAGGGACAACTTACTCTGCCTCCTTTGTCACACAGCTGTCCATCCATCCTTCCATCTGCAGCATTGACCCATCATATGTTGAAGCCACTGTTCACCTCTAAACACTTCAGCGTGGGTCTCATGAGCCCCAGTCCAGTATTTGCTCACGGGTTGATTTTTGGTGACACAGTTTGCGAGTGACACAGTTTGCAAACAGAGAAGGAATTAGCAACTCTGACGTGTACAAACGCTACAGTGTTGACCAGTACAGGCACAGGGATAACGACCCCACCCTCAAGATGCAGAGCCCTTGGTCACTGGCCACAAGCTCTCTCATGACCTCTCCCAGTCCATCCCCACCCATCCCAGGGAACTGCTGACCGGATTGCTTCACCAGGAAAGGCTTTTTACCTGGTGAAGACTTTCCCTTAAACAACCTCCCTTCTCTCTCTCAGCATGGCGTCTATCCAGGATGCTAGGCAGCCCCTTCCCTTGTGTTTCACCTGGTAATCCATTCTGTGACTACGTCCCGTCCGGGTATGACTGTTCTGCTCTTGACTGCAACAATTATCTAATAAAGAAAAGTATTATTCATTAGCAAATTTCCTCTTAAGGGTATTTTTGAGGGTCTAAGAGATAGCTCAGGTGGAGAAAGCACTTGGTGCACACACCAGACACCTGAGTGCCATGCTTCCCAGAACTCACTGTGGAAGGAAAGAACCAACCCCTGACAATTGTCCTATGACCCCTAACATGGGTGCATTCCCAAGCATACATATAATAAGGATTGATACCTGGATTGAAAGAAAAAAAAAATAGGGGCTGGCAAGATGGCTCTGAGTGCTCTTCTGAAGGTCCTGAGTTCGTATCCCAGCAACCACATGGTGGCTCACAACCATCCATAATGAGATCTGACACCCTCTTCTGGTGCCTCTGAAGACAGCTACAGTGAATTATGCCAGTGAGCTGGGCCAAAGTGAGGAAAGGTCCTGAGTTCAATTCCCAGCAGTCACACACATAAATAGCTCACGGCCATCTGTACAGCTACAGTGTGCTCATACACATAAAATAAATAAAATAAAAACTTTTTAAAAAAAAGAAAGAAAAAAATAATAATCCTGTTAAGAATTCTCTCATCATTTAAAACTAACAGGAGGCCAGCAAGATGGATCAGCAGATAAAAGCACTTGCCTCCAAGTCTGAGGACCGGAGTTCAATCCCAGGATCTACATAGTGGATGTAGAGAACTGAACTCACAAGTTTATCCTCTGACCTCTGTGTATGCATGCATGAATGCACACACCCCCTCATACACGCATATACAAATGCAAATAAAAAATAGTAAAGACAGTCTATGGCCATACCACCCTGAATGCGCCTGATCTCATCTAAAAAATAGTAAAGACTAAAGCGAGCACATCCACCAACTGGGACTGAACCATCTAAAGGCTGCTGTAGCCGTAATGGCAAGCAGGGCATGAGTCAGGCCCCAGACAATGTTGTCTGTAATAGGATCTCCATTGGTTTATTCCAGGATTTTGCTCTGGTCTTGGTGATTTATATGTAACCAAGCCTTCTGTTCTTTGTCATAAAAAAGTATTTTTTTTTAGCCGGGCGGTGGTGGCGCCCGCCTTTAATCCCAGCACTTGGGAGGCAGAGGCAGGCAGATTTCTGAGTTCCAGGACAGCCTGGTCTACAGAGTGAGTGAGTTCCAGGACAGCCAGGGCTACACAGAGAAACCCTGTCCCCCAAAACAAAACAAAACCAAACCAAAACAAAAACCAACAACAGCAACAAAAAACCACTTTGAATTCATATACACTGTACAAAGACCTAAAGGATGGCAGGTGTTCATCAAGATGGTTCCCTACGTCTGCTGCTCTTTCCTGTCAAAATGGCTTAGCCCCAGCTACGTGCCAGGCCTGGGAAAGCAACAAGAAGAACCAATTAAAGTAGATGCAGATATTGTCCTCACGGAGCTTGCAGTCTGCTGAGCCACACAGACACGGAGCAACTCATTGTTTAATTGTCAGTGTGTTCGTACTGCCAAAGGCAGCTGCTGAGGGCGTGGCGGGGTTGCCCCAAGAGACTGAGTGCAAACAGAAAGGAGAGTTAAATAGGGGAAGGAGAAGGAACAGTGGAGAACCCATGTCTGCAGGAGAGAGAGTGGCATAAGAGGCTGTGTAACCAAAGGGTTACACAGGACTTAACCACAAGTGAAGCTGTGGGGAAAGGAAGCGCCCCCCTCCCCCCCTGCAGGGAGCAAGCTCTGCCTGCTGGGTCCAGCCTTGCAGGGTTTTACAGACTGTTCAAACTATTGGTCTTTCATCTTGGAGTTTCCTATTTGAAGATTAGATGAGGTTGTCTGGTCTGTTCACTCTGAGTTTCTGGTGCCCTGTATCACTCTGGAGAAAAGCAGGGGTGGGGCAGGGGCACAGGAGAGAGGCAGGGAAGGAGGGAGGGATGGTTTTAGGTAGAAGTTTGAGGTTTGTGTCTTGCAGAGGTCACCAGTTGCAAAGTGGAAGGGAGCAAGCTCAGAACACGGATCTTGGCTTGGCTACCCTCACAGGTACGACTGCAAGGGGTGGGCAGTTTAAACAGCAGATTTTTTGCAGTGCTGGACGTTCCAAGAGTTCACAATGCCATCAGGGTTGCTTCCTTCCTGGCTTGTATACAGCCTCCTGCTCACTGTTCCTCCTTTGGCTTTCTCTGGGTACTCCCAGAAGGGGAGAAGGATGTGTAGAGATGTATATTGACTCCACCTCCCATAAGAACACCAGTCCTTAAAGGACCAGAAGGGGTTTACAACAACAACATCAACCAACCAGACCCCCAGAGCACCCAGGGACTAAACCACCAACCAAAGAGTATACATGGAGGGACTCATGGCTCCAGCTGCATATGTATCAGAGAATGGCATTGTCTAGCATTAATGGGAAGAGAAGCCTTGGTCCTGTGAAGGCTCGATGCCCCAGTGTAGGGGAATGTCAGGGCAGTGAGGTGAGAGTGGGTGGGTGGACGAGCACCCTCATAGAAGCATGGGGTAGGGGATAGGGAGTTTCTGAAGGGGAAACTGGGAAAAGGGATAATATTTGAAGTGTAAATACATAAAATTTCAGAAAAACAAAACAAAACAAAAAACACCAGTCTGGTGAGGGTCCCACCCTAGTGACTTCACTTAACTATCTCCTTAAAAGCCTGTCTCCATATAGTCAACATAAGGACAAGGAGGGTAACTCAGCTTAGACCACAATAGGACAGGTGTGGGGAAACCAGCCAGGAGAGAGCACGGGAGCAGCCTGCTCAAGCAGTAGCAGTAAGATGGGCCAATGCTGTACAGAAAGGTCTCCAAGAATCACAGGTGGCTGCCCGGGAGGGGAGAGGAAGGAAGACATTGTTAGGTTTCTACAGTTAATCTGCTGAACGATAGTACCCCAAAGATACGTCTACACCTCAACTCTAGAAGTCTGTGCACATGACCACATGACTTGGAAAAAATTCATTGAAAACGTAATTAACTTGAGAATCAGAAACTTCAGATCAATCTGAATGATGCAGGCGGGTCTTAAACCCCATGATGACTCTCGCTGTGAGACAGAAAGGAGAAGACAGCGAGATGTCTCAGTGAGTAAAGGTGCTGGCTGCCAAGCCTGATGTGATCCAGGTTTAATCTCTAAGGCCTGCAGGGTGGAAAGAGAGAGCTGACTCTAGCAAATTATCCTCTGACTTCCACATGTACATCTTAGCGTGAGTGCGAGCACCCCTCCCCCCCACCCCCACATACCACAACACATACACCACACACACACACACATACACACACTCACATGCAGTTAGGCACACACTCACTGTCTTAATTAAAAAATTAAGACAGAGAAGAGATTGAATAAAAATGGGCACAGCAAGGAAGCCAAAATAGCCACCCTGTGGGTGAAAGTGAAAAGGTTTATTCCAAACTGCCAAGGCTGCCTCCTGGGAAAACAAGGAGAGACTGGGAAAGATTTCCAAGGTTAAACCAGAAAGTGGGGAAGGGGGCTTGTGAGCAGGGACTAGGGGAGCCTATGTTAATGGAAGAGCCACAACAAGTCCCTCTAGCCAGAGATAAGGAGAATGACTCCCTTTTTAGCCAGCAGAAAATTTCTTCCAGCCCCCGAGGGAGTGGGGACTTTTTCCTAAATGCCTGACCTTGGGAAAAGGACTTTCTTAGGAGGTAGGGGATCAGACAGGTACCTACACAGAGAAGACTAAGTCAAGACAATCCACAGTCCTGGCTTGGCCAGGAGCCTCCCAAAAGCTAGGAAAAACAAGGCAAATGGTTTCCCTAAGCCTTTTCTGGGTTTGTGGTCCTGCTGACAGGAGTTCCAGACTCTAGAACTAGGAGGTTCTCTGCGTTAATGAACTACTATTTCTTTGCTTTCGGGATAATTTGCTAAGGCACCCTCACACAACTAATAAAAAGAGCAACTGTGTACGTGATTGTGTCATCCAGGAAGAGAGGGAGACCAGAGAAGCTCACATCTAGTTTAGATTTACAAACACAGACCTTGAGGGGCTGCTAAGATGCCAAAAGTTACCTTGGGCTTGCATAAAGACTGGCAACCGACGCTATTATCATTATTGTTTGCTGGGGGTGGGGGTGGGGATGGCAAATGGGTTTCAGCTCTGCCAATAGCTCAGCTCCTTCCTCACGGGTGCCTCAGTTCAAATGTAAAAGTTCCTGGTACAAAGTTCTATTTGTATTTCTTCATCTCGGGCTGACTCCAAGTTCATATCCACCCTGAAAGTCTACATCACACAAGGGGGAGGAACAATCCCCACCCCCCACCCTACGCCCCAACGTCCTGCATCTCCCCTACCCCACCCAGGAATCGGTTCAAAGAGGAAGTCTGCCACCTTGTGGACACTCACAGTTCCAACAGCCTAACCCTTAAATACCGAAGTCAAGGTGAGGAGAGAAGTGGTTTTTAAATTTTCTGTCCTCCCGCGTCCTTTATTGCATTAGTGTAAAGGGACAAAGCTATAGGTGGAAAATCCTTCGGTCTTCAAAATAGCTAAGAGGCGAGCAAAGTGATGCCAAGCAGGTCCTGAGGGATCTGCTCTTTGGCCTTTGGAGAAATGAGACCACGCCTACAGGTGACCCCTTAAGCCTCCCTAGGTCATGGAAGAAAAGCAGTATTTCCTGAAAAGCTTTTCTATGTGTCTCAAAACCCTATAGGAGGCTTTCCCGTGGCCTTGGAAAAGCCCAACTTCAGCCGCACGTACTCCTGTTTTCCCACATTCCAACAACTGTTTTCACTTTATTCGTCACCACTACCGGTGGCCTGGTGTCCTTAAGGACCAGGGCCTCCTCACACAAGCTCTTCTCTGCCTTGAGCATGGGTCCAGGTAGTCTTCTCCACATGTATACATTCACATTTTAGTCAGGAAAATTCTAAGGACCCTTGGGAAAGGTCAGAGTCCTGGCTGTGTGTATTTCCACAGCGGCCATCCCGCTCCATCCCCACTACCCTGCCCTCTGAGGTCACCTGCTTATTTCTCTAATTGTGTTTAGTTCTCAGCCTGCACGGGGCTCATGCCTATGTCCATGTCACATCTGCAGTATCAGCACAATGCCAGACACGTGGGAAGTCCTGTATATTTAGTAAATGGATGAAGAAAATGGTCCAATGTGCTTCATACCCATGACCAGCATAAGAGGATAGACGTGGGCAAAGAGGAGGGGCATTAAAATGTCCAGCGACATATGGGGACATCTGAGGAACATTCTTTAGGGCAGATGCCTTTCATTGGCAATCAATTTTAATTTGCCTTCAGGTGTTCACAAGGGGAGCTAAATTTTGCAAACACTCCAAACTAGAGTCCAGACAATCTTCGCAGGAACATGCCAGGCTTGCTGGAGTATCTAACCCCTCACTGGTTTCAGATACTTCAGGAGAAGCCCATGTAATTCAGTGTAGACTCCCCCAACCATCCTCTCCATATCCTGTTCTTCCACTACCAATGGCAGTTTCTTCTGGTCTTCTCTCCTCTGCTTGTAGATGCAGCCTTCTCCTGTGGCCTTACAGAGTCCATCCTTTCCATCTGTGTCCTGGGTACCTCTTTCCACAAGGACACTGGTCTATTGGAATAGAGTCCACCTTTGTGGCCTCATTTTTAAAAAAAAAAAAAAAAATGTTCTTTTTAGCTGGAGAAATGGCTCAGAGGTTGAGAGCACTAACTGCTCTTCCAGAAGTCTTGAGTTCAATTCCCAGCAATCACCTCACCGGTGGCTCACAACTATAGTGAAATCTGGCGCCCTCTTCTGGCATGCAAGCAGGATGCTGTGTGCGCAAATAAAAAAATACTCTTTCACTATTAATACTGTTAATTATCATCAACAATATGTGTGTGTGTGTGTGTGTGTGTGTGTGTGTGTTTGAGGGCACACCAAGGTTGTGTGTGAGGAGGTGGGAGTGGTAAGATCTCTCCTGTCTTTTCACAGTGATCAAACCAAGGTTGCTAGTCTTGTGTTGCAACTACCTTACTGGGTAATCCATCTACCAGGCCATGGCCTCATTTTAGCTTAACCATCTCTTTAAAGACTGTTAGCTCCAAAAAATGGGGTTGCGGGGATGAGGGCAGGAAGTGGGGTTGGGGCCCACAACACTCTCTGCTTTATTCTTCCCAAGAGATAAAGCACTGAAGATGATCTTGGCTTGTCCCCGGGCCATTCAAGGGTGGTTAGTGAGGGAGACCTGAAGAGGAGCCATACCCAACATTAGTAAGAGTGGTTAGTGCTTCCCTCCCACACCACAGATACCTCAGACAATGGTTGTGCCTGCTTCTCCAAGGCTCCCAAGCTCCCTTTTCTGAGGAAGGAACTCCATTCCCGTGTTATGCCAGGTGCCCAGCAGATGAGGTTCCGGATACAAGGGTTTTTTTTTTCAGTTTAAACCAGAGTTTCTTGACCTTCTGAATGCTGTGACCCTTTAATACAGTCTCTCATGTTATGGTGGCCCCCAAGCATAAAACTTTTATTGTTGATATCTCATAACTGTAATTTTGCTACTGCTATAAATTGTAATGAAAATCTCTGTGTTTTCTGATGGTCTTAGGGAGAACTCTGTGAAAGAGTCCTTTGGCCCTGAATGGGTTGTGACACACAGGTTGAGAAATGCTAGCTGTATACAGGCTGAACTTGATTGGAAAACCCTTCTGAGAAGTTTACTTTTTTTTTCTTTTTTCTTTCTTTCTTTCTTTTTTCTTTTTTTTTAGTTAAAAGGAAAGACAAACGGTCCAGCACTGAAATGCATAATTTGTGGGTATCAAAGACTACTTAGAATAGCAATGATTCGGTCTATGCATGTGTAAATGAGCCCAAAGAGGAGCTATCCACATCCCTGGTAGCTTACACAACAGGAAATTGGCTGAAGCAAGTGAGCAGAGAGCTGCCAATATTTCCAAGTCTTTCCTTTTAAGAAATGCATAAAAGTGAGTATTGGAAACATTGGTTTTGCTGGTGGGAGAGAAATATAAATATGTATAGTATGTAAATGTCTCATATGATAAGAACATGTGAAGGTAAAGGCAGCTGCTGCTGGAACTGTGTTGTGTCGCTCACTTCAGAAATGTCACAATGTTTTCCTCGCTCTGGAAGCACAGGAGCTTTAAAAAGAAGCACATAAATACTAATCCCAACCCTGCTTAGAATAAAAACGGTAAGGACTATGGATGTGTAAATGGGCCCAGACTCTATGAGCTCAGTCTGCTTTATATGGAGAGTTCCAGGACAGCCACTGGACCCTGTCTCAGAAAACGGGGGGAAAAAAAAACCCTCCAAAACTAACCGAACACACACGGGGGCCTCTCTTTCCTTTTCCTTTTTTTTTTTTTTTCATTTGCATTTCTGGTTTGTGCTGTTTTGTTTCCCTCATTTGTTTGTTTGGTTGGTTGGTTGGTTTGGTTTGGTTCTTTGGTTTGTTTTTGTTTGGTTTTTCTGTGTAGCCCTGGCTGTCCTGGAGCTCACTCTGTAGATCAGGCTGGCCTCGAATTCAGAAATCCACCTGCCTCTGTCTCCCAAGTGCTGGGATTAAAGGCGTGCACCACCACTGCCCGGGGCCCTCTTTGCTTTTTTTTGTTGTTGTTGTTTTGTTTTGTTTTGTTTTTTTGGCTTTTCGAGACATGGTTTCTCTGTGTAACCGTGGCTGTCCTGGAACTAACTCTATAGACCAGGCTGGCCTCGAACTCAGAAATCCACCTGCCTCTGCCTCCCAAGTGCTGGGATTAAAGGCGTGCACCACCACCACCCGGCCCCCTCTTTGCTTTTTTAATGAGAGAAAGAATAAGGGAAAAGACTGTACAGCAATGCCAATGCCACACTGCTTCCACTAGAGGGCGCCGCAAGACCGTTCTAGAACTGAGAAGGGCGGGCAGGGAAGAAGAGCTCGCCACGCCCTTTTATCCCCGCCCCGTTGTCTGAGCCCTCCCCCACTAGCCTCGCCCGCCACGTCCCGCCCCTCTCTCTGGGTCCCGCCCCTCTAGCCCCGCCCCACCCCTCCATCTGGGTCCCGCCCCGCTAGCCCGGCCTTGTCCTCTGACCACGCCCCTCTGAGCCCCGCCTGCTCCTCCAGCTTCCAGGCTATGGCGCCAGCAATGGCTCCTTGGGCTCCCGGCTTGTGGCGGGCCTGCAACGCGCTCATGGCAGCTTTCTTCGCCCTGGCCGCTGTGGTGCAGGTCAGGGGGCTGAGGAGGTCTGGCAGAGGGACCGCGAAGCCCGGGCAGCCAGTTCTCAGGGTGGAGCAGAATTGGGACCTTCAGAGTCCTCTCAAGCAGAACACGGCAACACTCTGAGAGCCTGACCTAGCGGCCCCGCGTGCAAGTGCATGCAGCTGGTCACTTAGAGAGGGACCCAGAACCGCAGTTCTGGCACCTTTTCGAACCTTCAGCTCCCGAGAGATTGAATGGGTTTCAGAGCCTGGGAGGAAGGAGGGAACAGAATAGGCAACATCCTAAACCTCTTCCTGATCATCCTCAGGATACCTGTTGTGTTCAACCGAGAGTCCCTTCAGCCATCCTAATATGCAGGCTGCTAGACTAGCTCACTAGTGTTCTGTACCTGGAGCCCATCGTAGCGCCTACTTTTTCTCAGCAAATAAGTAAATATAAAGTCAGGCCAGACGTTGGATACATGGGTCTAATGTGGACTAACACCTTGATGTTTTGACTCTTCAGGTGAACGATCCAGACGCAGAGTTCTGGGTGGTGAGTATGAGCTACTTTCAAAATGTTCCTCCATTTGACACGACTTTGCCTCTGCTCGTGGGGCACTTGTCTAAAACCTGGAAATTAACACCTTTGTAAGCTTACTTTTCCTAATTTATTTTCATTGGAGGGGGAAGTTACTCTGATCACATAACTGATGGGGGTGTGAATTCTGAACTTTCTGGAGACACGGAAGTCTTTCCACAACTTCCATTTCCCATGATTACACCAGGCATGACAGCAGGCGTTCCTATCATTTGCTAAGGACATACAACATGCTAGTCACTTGACATACATTATGCTAACCTTTATGACAGCCGTAACAAGGATGTGTATTGGTTATATCCATCCATGATTTTTGTTCTCAGATGACAATAGACAATCTTGGAGGGAGACGGTACGGTATCACTGAGGAACTCATTCTTGGGTTTGGGGACAGTGCTCACTGCATAGAGAGCAGCGAGTGAGCACACCAGGAATATAGAGCTGAGTTCTATCTAGTCTGGTTTGAATGCTTGTGCAGTAGAACCATAGTCTGAAACTGTTTGTTATCCAGAGTCCCCTGTTCCCAGATTAAATGACCTCCTTGGCACTTTGCTCCATAGCCTGAGTTCAAAATCATCTATCCCTGCAGGAAGCTTCATGCTGACTCTCCAAAAGATCGCAGCAAATAGCCACCCGCACCACCACGCTGCTCTTTGAAACATGCCCAGGATCCCACAGAACCCCATTCTTTCCTATGCCTGGTCCACCTCCTGACCCAGCAATGTCCGTTCTCAGCAGAGCTATCTAGGCATCTTCACTCAGAACCTGTCACCCTTAACGTCACTGCCTTGAGATGCTGTCAAACGTAAAAGTAAAAAAAAGAATTCAACAGCATCCATTCTAGGTATGGTTACATGCATAGTACCTGAACATCTTACCTTTGCTCAGGTATGGCTAATGAAAAACAGGTCAAACATTCTGATGGGCGTCCTCCCTCATTCCCACTCAGCCTTCCGTTACTTCCCCTGAAGACAGCCTTATAACTCTTCCATCTGCCTCCCGTCTCCTCTGCCTCTGGGCTATCTGTACATCACTGTCTGCTTTCAAACCCTTTGCTATTTCCCAAGCTAAATTGGAGTTCCTCCATTTGGTCTTTAGGCCCACCATAGCACGGCCCATCCCACGTTTCCAGCATTTCAAGTCTAGTCCAGAAATGATGGCTACTGTACCTTGCCCCTGGCATGCTGCTGTGTGCCCAGGCTCCCTGGACCGTCTCAGATGCCGTCTCAATCACTCGACTTCTTTCCAGGAGGATCTGACCATTCTCCCTGAACTCTCATTGTAGCAACAACTCGTTTGGTTGATGCTCTGTGCAGCCAGCTTCCAGGCGGACAAGGACATGTTCTCCCTCCTCTTAAGAGCCTTGTATAAAATTTCCTCATAAAGATCCTCCCGAAGGAAGTGCAGAAGGAATGGATACAAGGACGAACAATACTATGTTGCTTTCTGCACTTTGGGGTCTAGGACTTCACCCAGCTCCTTCCCACAGTCCCTGCTGCACCTTGTTCATGGACACTACTTGTATCCCAGAGGCAAATAATAGGATACGAACTATAGGAACAGGAACAGAACATATCACTTAAGAAACTCTGGTGGGCCAGGCAGTGGTGGTGCACGCATTTAATCCCAGCACTTGGGAGGCAGAGGCAGGCGGATTCCTGAGTTCGAGGCCAGCCTGGTCTACAGAGTGAGTTCCACGACAGCCAGGACTGTACAGAGAAACTCTGTCTCCAAAAAAAATAAAAGAAAGAAAGAAAGAAAGAAACTCTGATGGTCGCTTGATGGTCAATGGTGACGTGAAGGGTTTGGGCTCTTCTCAGCCACCCTTGTGTTTATTGAATAGCTGCTGCAGCTGCAGACCTCTCTGATCCCCCAGAGAAGTATATCCAATGTATGAAGAATCAAAGCAGGAGCAAGATAGGTTTCCTCCTGTGCTTCCATCCCTCCAATTTTGGAGCAAATGTTTCCCAAGAAGTCCCTTGGACAGGTGGCATTTGGTTTGCACAAATCAGCAGCATGCAATGTTGTTCTTAGGGTCTCAGTGTGACTCATTAGCAACTAAACCGTGTTAAATGCCATGTATGTTATGAATTTGGACCCTGGAAGACATGGCCTTACCTTATAGTCCTGAACATGGCCATTTCTAGGTGCTAAAGAGATTGAAAAAAAAAACAGTTTTGCAGTGGACGGGGAATTAAGAACAAGTCCAGGGTACTCGGTGACTCCACTGAATTTAATTCTGTTGAGTGGATACTATGATACCTTTAGTTTTTCCATTGGCTTAAAAAAAAAATCAATGAAGGACTGGCAAGATGGCTCAGTGGGTAAAGTTGCTTGCCCAGAAGCCTAAAGACCTGATTATGGTCCAGGTGACCCACATAAAAATAAAAGGAGAGAACTAAGTCCACAGAGGTGTCTCTGACCAACACTTAGATCATACACATGCATATACACAGACACAAACACATTTACTCATAAATTAATAAACTCATTGCATTTACTAAATCCCAAAAATAACAGATGAGAACATTGTAAGTGAATTTTCCAGGTTCGTATTTTTGCTGAGCATGGCTTTTTGTTTTGTTTCATTTTAGTTTTTTCGAGACAGGGTTTCTCTGTGCAGTCCTGGCTGTCCTGGAACTCACTCTGTAGATTAGGTTGGCCTCAAACTCAGAGATTCATCTCCCTCTGCCTCCCAAGTGCTGGGACTAAAAGCCACCACTGTTTTAACTTGTGTACTAGAAGCAATTCTTTTCTGTCACTCTCTCCCTAGCCTTTTTCATCTTCTCTGATTATCGACAGGGAAAAGCATTTTAATATGGATTATTACATCACAGTTGGTGTGAGAGACTTGAAGGATCGGTTTGTTCATATGTGTATAAAGCAGTAGGATAAGACTGTGTGATCTGTTGGGACAGACATCCAGGCATTTGAGTGCACATTTTAAAAATCTATGCAGAACATTTCTTACAGAGCACAATTGGGTATCGTATGGTGTGCACTCATTTATGGTCTTCTGTCTCTAATTGTCTCTGTCTGTCTCATTCCTGAGTAGCCATGCAGGACTGTATTTTCAGAGGATGCTTTTTTATGTAAGCAGGGAAGGTCACCCTGGGTATGGAAGTTGCTTGGGAGAAACTGGGAGGCAAGCATTGATAAAACACTGCTCAGAGCTACCTACAGCTTGGGGGTCAGAAGCATCTGCTGGAAGAGCTGATGGAGGGAGGTAAAATTACAGCCTGATGTGGTGATGAGGTCACACTAGCAGAATCACCACATCCTCGGCGACTTACTGAAACAGGGAAATCCCTTAGCTTGGGGACCGCTGACCACACTTTTATTTGCTGGATGGCCTGGAACGTATCACATGTTGAGTGTACTCCTGTTTTCAGTGCTGGGGATGAGGACGGTCTAGACCAGGCTAACGCTACACGTTTAAGCCCCCTTCCTAACCCTCACACTTCCTTTTTGCTAACAGGTGGTGTACGCTATCCCAGCAGTGCTCACCCTGCTTGTGGGATTTAATCCTCATGTCACAGGTATGAAAAGTGGATTCTACACACAGGCTCAGCAAATCAGAGTTCTTAGAATGGTGGGAATCTACCTGAACAACTCCCAAGAGAAAAATGGGATTTCAAGCATTTCACCTTGCTTCTGATAATTAGTGGCTCCTTTTCATCTGGAGTCTAGGACCCTAGACCATTCCTAAGAAGACTTTCCCAGCTCTGGGCATACTAGCCATTATCAACTGTGACTCAAGATCCCTTGCATAGATTACTATTTATGAGATTGAGTTCAGGCTGGAGAGATGGCTCAGTGGTTAAGAGCACGGACTATTCTTCCAAAGGTCCTGAGTTCAATTTCCAGCAACCACATACTGGCTCACAACCATCTGTAAAGAGATTGAGTTCATAAGAGAGAAGACTTTGGTCACGACACTGACTTTTTTTTTTTTTTTTTTAAATATAATTCCGAGACAGGGTTTCTCCGTATAGCCCTGGCTGTCCTGGAATTCACTCTGTAGACCAGGCTGGCCTCGAACTCAGAAATCTGCCAGCCTCTGCCTCCCAAGTATTGGGATTAAAGGCATGCGCCACTACTGCCCGGTAACATTGACTTCTTAAACCTCCAGGTCTTAGATGAGATGGCCAACTATCACAGTGGTAATCATGTCTTCCCAGACTCAGACACAATCATTGCCAGTTGAACCGTGTCTCAAAAAACAAAAAACAAACAAACAAACATTGCCAGTTGAATAATTTCTTTTCTTTCTGATCCAGACCAGCTCATTTATTTTTACATATTTTTCGAGAAAGACTACTCTTGCTGTTAACTACTTTCTTCTTTGAAATGCAGTCAAAATGTATAGAAACTGCCACTTGTGTATGGAAAGCGCGTATCGTGTCTGTAACACACCTCTGCATTTTTCCTTAGTGTATGTTGTTCCTTCCAGTCTCCCTGTGCTTAGTTCTTACAGCAATGTATGGAATGCTTTTATGTGTACCCCCCCACACACACTTCATGCAAGCTAATCTTACATGCAAGTGCATGCTTTATGCCTCTTTGCATAAGCTTACTTGTATTATTCCACCAAGCTAACAGAAAGTGGAGAGGCCAGGTGCCGGTGACAGGGGCAAGTGGCGTGGGAAGGGTGGCTCTTCGAAGAAAATGAAGTATTATAAAGCAAGCGTAACAAAGTGCCTCCTTCTAGATCTGACCTGACTAACAGCCGCGGGACATCCGTTTGTAGGCAACTTCATCTGGAAGAGTGTGTCTGTGATTCACATGCTGTTCTGTGTGCTGTGGGCTGGTGGCTTGGCGTACCACTTCTTGCTTTATGCAAAGCAGAACATCCTAAATGAGGAAGAAGGCAGGTGAGCAGGGGCGTTTGCTCTTTGGAGGGGTGGGGCAGACCCGAGTCATTCTTTACAACAGCAGTTTCCCAGTGCACAATGATGATATAGCTCCTCCACCTGTACTAGGAGGAGCAGGGACAGTAACAGCCATCATCAGGTGAAGAAAGTGGATTCAGACCTGGCATTGCCTCCTGCACTCCATCATATCAGCTCTCACAGCCGTACCAATTCCACATTGCTTTCGGGCAGGTGAACCCTGACCTTCCTGTAACTAGCAAGAGCATAATACAGTAATACTCCAGCCTGATAAGCTGGGGACAGCATCCTGAGTCACTCAAGGCAGTCTCTGCCAGCCTTGCTTAATGTGTCACATGCCATCCCCTCCCTTGGTCAGAACCACTTACTCCTAGTTTATTATTCTTCCTTTGTTTGTTCCTAGCCTTAAGACCTTTTTTTCCCTTTCTCTTCTTCTTTCTTTTCTTTGCTTTTCTCTTTTCTTTTTTTGTTTTGTTTTTTTTGTTGTTGTTTTTTT
>NW_022196911.1:62217918-62233690 GCF_008632895.1 Mastomys coucha
TTTCTCTGTGTAGCCCTGGCTGTCCTGGAACTCACTCTGTAGACCAGGCTGGCCTCACTCAGAAATCCACCTGCTTCTGCCTCCCAAGTGCTGGGATTAAAAGCATGTATCACCACCACTGGTTGGCTGGTGTCTGCTGGCACTATTTTCCAGAGACTTGTATGCTAAGTGTCACTGACAGTGTGTGCTTAGTTCTGGACCCTAACCTATGCACTCTCTGGAGAGATGGCCAAGCTGGACCTGCAGGTGTGGATGTACATTAAATGGGTTGAGTCACCTCCAGCTTGAAGCCTAAGAATCAAGGGTGAATTCGAAGTGGAGCTTCCAGTGACAATGACAATAGTCCTGTTCTTGAGCCATTAGCTCTTGCATTCAAGAGCCACACATACCTGACACACAACTCCACAAGTACATTTTCCTGAACACTGTTAGTCTGATGAGCACCACAAACAACTACTCACTCTGCTGTCTCTCTCAGCTCTCACGGTGTGTTTAGATTTCATATTTGTTTGAGCTGATGCAAAGCACCGGCTCCCTTTAAAAACATGAAACTAATGACAAATGAAGCCCCAGCCTGTTTGGGGGCTGTATCACGCCTGGTGATGTGCAGCGGGGGAGCAGCAGCAGTTTATGATGTGAAACGGGGTGTTTTCCAGGGAGCTGTCTGGCCTGGCGATTGTCACAGCATGGATGGCCCTGTGTTACAGATCATCCAAGTAAGTTCAACTCATCAGTAAAAAACAAGGGATCAAGGGCTAGAGAGATGGCTCAGAGGTTAGGAGCACTGGCTGGTTTTCCAGAGGACCCAAGTTCAATTCCCAGCATCCAGAGTGGCTCACATCCATTTGTTAGCTCCAGGCCTAGGGGATCTGATGTCCTCTTCTGGCCTCCACAGGTGCCAGGCACACAAGTGACACACAGACAAATATGTAGGGAAAACACTTACACACATAAAATAAAGTTTTTGACTCAAATGTATTTGAAAGTAAATGTCCTAATTTCCAAATGTATGTCATTGTTAATGGTTTCCATGTTGATCACACTATGTTCAAAGAATATACTTTGTAGAACATAAGTTTTTAGAAAAATATGGGGGAGTATTTTATGATTGAAACTTTAGAGCACCAGGTACACATGTGATGCTATTACATACATATAAGCTAATACTCATACACATAAAAGTAAATATTAGAACAACTGTAGACTGATAATACAGTCAATGTCAACCTCTGACCTACACACACACACACAGAGAGAGAGAGAGAGAGAAAGAGAGAGAGAGAGACAGACAGAGAGACAGAGAGACAGAGAGAAGACATATAGACGCACAGAGATACGCACGCGTGCGTGCACACACACACACACACACACACACACACATACCTGATAGAATTCACTTTCTTTTCATATACAAACTATCTCAAAAACACTATAGATTCTGCTATAAAATACTCCCTACATATTTCAAAGAACTTATATCCTACAAAGAATATTCTCTGAATATGGTATAGTTAAAACATACAAACCATTAACAACAATATGATTTGGGCAGTTGCTGAACAGTTGGAAATTAGGACATTGCTTTCAAGTACATTTGGGCTAAAAAATAAAACACTACAGAGATCAGAACTATCTGGAACTGAATCAGGATAACACTAACATTTGTGAATGTAGCTTAAAAACCACGCTTAGACACAGATTCTGAGCTTTAGTATATATTTGATGGAAGGGGTGAGAAGGCTGGGACAAATGACCTAGGCTTCAAGCTTAGGAGAACATAAAAAAAATGAGAAAATAAACATTAAAACAAAAAACAATTAAATGAAAATTTGACATGCAAAAATAAGAGAACCAATAAGGTCAAATATGGATTCTCTAAAATTATCACATTAATAAACCTAGTAAAACCTAAAATAAAAAAATACATGTCTAAAAACAAGATCCATGGAGGCACAAATAAAAGAAACCTTAGGGGTAAACAAGAATACACAGCCCAGCTAATGAATCAAGTCCTAAGACACAACTTTGTTCAATATACTTTAAATCCTAGATTAAATCAACAAGTTCATCGATGACTTGAAGAGTTTATCATCAATGCATTGATGCAATAGGTCGTTTTCAGGAATTCCTATTTTGGACTTGTTGATTCTTAAAGTTTATTCATTGTTGTGATGCTGGAGACAGAATGTAGGCCTTGTAGGTGGTAAGGCGTTTGTTCAACCAGTGAGATACATCCCCAGATCTCTTTATATTTCATCTGAGACAGGTCTTGGTTGCCCTGTCTGGCCTTGAATTCACTCTCTATCAGGCAGGTCTTGCATTTTCAATCCTCCTGCCTCTAGAGAAAGTAGTAGAGTCCTCAAGATCCTGGAAAAAGTTGGGCATGGTGCTACATCCTCTTATCCCAGCACTCAGAGGGGTGAGACAGGAGGATTGCTACTAGTTAAAGGCCAGCCTGAGTTACATAACAAATATGAGGCCTTCAAGAATCACACAGCAAGATGCTGTCTCGGAGAGAAATACTTCTTACAAGGGTACCACAGGGGGCAAAAACTGATTAGGGAAAGATCAAGTTTAGCACAGTCTAATTAATCAGTATTCCTCAAAAGTGGAAAAGAGTGGGAAAAGGCATTTGCAACATATATCAAGTATATACATATATAAAAGTATATACAGATTTTTATACAAATCAATAATTTCAATAAACTATTAAGATGTAATGTTCTACCAATTCAAATGTTCTGCGTATTTCCAAAGCAATTTATTTTCTTAGACTTCAGTTTATAATGCTTTTTATTTTTACAGGAATCCAGGTGGTGGAAGAATGCACTTGGCTATTGCTGTTGTGATCACGGTATTCCCACTCCTGTCGTGGGTCTACGTGTACATAAACAAGGAGATGCGGTCCTCCTGGCCCACTCATTGCAAGACAGTTATTTAAATGAGCCCAATAATGTTTAAATCAGTAGTTTCAACATGTTATACACCTTGGGGTAACAGGACAGATTCCCAGAGATGATTTTAAAGTCTTGAGACTGTAACGAGGCCACCCACATGTGATGGAAGATTGACTAGGAGAGATAAGAACTGGGGGCTGAGTCTCCAGAGGTCTCTTCTGTGACAGCACTGGACCAGGCAATGAGCAGAAACTTGAGTTTGAATCCAGCTTTAGCACTATGTGATGGGGCAAACCCACAAATCGCCTGGTAGATATTTCCTCACATATAAAGTAGGATGTCAGATCTCTTCAGTTACCACAATCAAACTAATGTGAAGGCACTCTGAGAAGATGAAGCTCACTTGAGAGTTCCAAAGGGAGTAGAGTGAGAGGGGGCTGAGGCTGGGTAGCATGCTGACATGGAGGGAGGTTCAAGAAGACTGCAAACCCAAACTAATCTCAATGTATACTTAACTGGTTCAGCTGTACTGAACCCAGAAAAATTCCAAGACAGGTGAAGCAAATGAAAGTAGGAAGACAAGTAGAAATTAAATATAGAAAAGATAAATTTGAAGTTAAGCAAGAATAGGGAATATTAACCATAACTTATTCTCAGTGAAAACTAAGATGAAAATCTATACATCCTTTCAGTGAATGTTGAAGTGACCACAGGGGAGGAGAGCTCTGTAGGGCGACACAGTCCAACAGGGCAGACACAGGTTGTTATTGAGCATTCGACTTGTGGGCAAGGTGACCAAAGTAAATTTTTAACATTTCTACTTTTTGAAGCAGGGAGTCAAGTGCCAGGAAAAGTTAAGTGTGCATAGAATGGTGTGTGTGTGTGTGTGTGTGTGTGTGTGTGTGTGTGTATGAATCTTCTTCAATTGCAAATTTTGGTATAGACTATTGGGGTTGGTCTGGTGCTACTATGTATTCAAATGCTAAATACTGGCCCCAGCGATGAAATCTGATTGCCTCATTTCATGTACAGTAAATGATGTTATGTAAACTTTACTTGCCAATCTTTTGTGACTGGTTAAATAAAAGTGGTTGACAGACAATTACTGGGGAGAATAGAGGTAAGCAGGGCTTGTCATAAGGCTGGGAGTTGAGAGAGCAGGAGAGCAAGAGCGAGAGGGGGGAGGAGAGAGAAGGAAGAGGAGGAGGAAGAAGAAGAGGAGAGAGCAGGTCACTTTGATGGGATGGACCAGGAGCATAGGTTGATTATTGGCAAGTAACTTGGAGAGTGCTGCTGGTAAATAGCCAGTCTAGCATTGAAAAGTAGTTTAGGGGCAGTCCACCCAGTAATTGTGCTAAAGCTGATTAAATAAATTGTTTGGACTCTGTCTTAATTATTAGTGGGCTGATGGGGTCACAACGATTATTAAATACCTTATAGGAACAATCAACAGGTGAAATATTTGCAACAGTTTAGCATTCAGATAGATATGCTCCAGTGCAAAACACAATAGACCTTATAGACACAAACACAGAACTAAGTGCATGCTAAAAAAAAAAAAAAAAAAAAAAAATTGAGATAAATTGGGGTAGATACAATATACTGAATTTATTTTTGAAGGTGTGATTGCTTGAGTATTAATTATTTAAGTAGCTCACATTATGTGTCAGATATCGGCATGGGGAGCTTATCTAGGCTGGAATCAAACTCTAACCAGATGAGTGGTGGTTTACATGAGAATGCCCCCACAGGCCATGTCTGAATACTTGGTAACCACTTGGCAGTGATGCTTGGGTAGGTTAGAATGTGTGGCTTTGCTGGAGGAAGTAGTTGCTGGGGATGAGGTTTGAGGTTTCAAAAGATTCAGGCCATTTCCAGTGTCTCTCTCTCTCTGCCTCCCACTTCGGATCACAGTGCAAGCGCTCGGCTGTTCGTGCCACCATGCCTTTATTGCAGGTTCTCCACCTGTGGGTCACAACCCTTTGGGAGTCAAACAACCCTTTCACAGGGGTCACTTAGGGCCATTGCACATCAGATATTTACATTAAGATTTATAACAGTAGCAAAATTACAGTTATCAAGTAGCAACAGAAATAATTTTATAGTGGGGTGTCACCACAACATGAGGGACTCTGTTATAGGGTAGAGGCATTAGGAAAGTTGAGAACCACTGCTCCAGAACCATGAATCTCAAGCTAAATACTTTCTTTTCTAAGTTGCCTAGGCCATGGTGTTTTGTTACAGCAATAGAGAACTAAGGCAAGATTCATTTCAGATTTAAGAAATGCTTTTGAATAGAATTCATCCTCACCAGGCCAAGAGTGAAAATGAATAAGATACTGTTGTTGTATATAAGACAACAGTACTCTGTAAATACTAAAGGGATACTTATTTTTGAAAACAGTGGCTACTGAAGTCAGATTATCAAAGACAAAATGAAACTGATATTAAAGCGATTACAGTGCAGTTTGAGTCAATAAAATACACACCAAGGATCTGAGTTTTTCCAGTGTCTCTTTAGCCTACATGGTCTTTACAGCTTTGGTATTGTCTTAGAAGTAAGTCATAATGAACCCAATCCATTTGCAAATTTGACGTGGGACCTACTGATCCTCTGAATCATGCTTGATTTATGTGTAAATGAATCATGTTCAGAACATAGATTCAGTATTTTAATTCCCTGTATCAAAACTAGTATGGCTGTAAATATTCCTAGTGCCCTTTGCACCCTCACAGAAGCATGGAAGACACACTTTCAGTGTGTGCTTGCCTTGGATCCTTACCAATGGAATAATTTTGATTTTTCTGAAGGTAGGGTCTACATAATTCAGGCTAGCCAACATGCCAGGCTAAACTTTATTTTCCTTCAGTGTTTCTGGTTTTGTTTCAGTACAAATGAGATGTGCACGTATACTGTCAGTTCATGTTCTTTGCTGTCAGCCTGGGGTTGGGCTTGATGACCTTACTGGCCAGCTATGCTGCTCTTTCCATGACGGTCTCGAGGTTCTTGAAGGCAAGACTGAATGATCTGAGCACCTGATATGACTTCTCAGCTGTTACACAGAATGGGAATGTCACCTATATCTAAGTATATGTGCTCTGAGACAAATGACCAGAGTCCACTTATACAGCAGGGTAAGCAGGTCAAACCTGCCTTGGCTTTTAGCTTTCATGTGCTAAGCTGTAGAGTAGCACAAGAGTAATTCTTGTACAAAAGAAAAGAAAAAGAGAAAGGAAGGAAGGAAGGAAGGGAAAGCAGGAAAAAAAAGAAGGAAAGAAGGAAGGAAGGAAGGAAAAGAAAAGAAATACAAATTAGGCCAAATACAGTCCCTTTTCAGGACCATATGCCCACATGAGTCTCCTTCCTGATTTACTTTAATACTTTTAGTACTAGCTCTCAGTAACTGGATATAGTATCCAAAAAAAACATTTCTGAGTTTTATCTTCACTCACACATACTCAAGGTGCAAATACATTTTATACACAGAATACTTAACAGTGCGACAGAGAATTTAACTTACAGGATGTAGTAAAATGTAAAACAGTATCATTCACTTTCTACAAAGCAGACAAGATAAGGAGACTAAAATCACAAAGCTTGTTCCCTTTTGTAATTCATAATTCTGTCTGGGACCCTGCCTCTCCCCTTCAGCAGCATTTTGTCAGGGTAGACGTGGACTGTGCCAAAGGCCTGGCTGTCTGGAGCTGTCTCAATAACTCCTTCAAGGTTGACGTGGTGCACACCAAAAGGATCTTCAGAGTAGCCACCGTCATGTGTGTGACCAGCAAGGAAACACACCACACACTTGTGAGACCATATGATTGACAGGGCATCCATGTAGTTCCAAGCCAGGCACACGCTGTCAGAGGCCTCTGGGTAAATGGGAAGATGGCCTGTTAAGGAAAAATTAGGAGCCAATGAAATCTTTCCATCAAGAAAAAAGACCAAAAACTAGTACTCAGGAAAACCAAATCTAAGCACATAAAGACCGAGGTAACAATGTGCTCTGTAATCTCAGCACTTGGGAGGCAGCAGGAGGAGCATCATGAGCCTGCCTGAGCAATGGAGCAGGCAATCTACAGCCACATCTTTGATACACAGGACAGATGGGTAGATGGTTCAAAAATACGGTGGAGGATGTATCTGCATAGGAAAATGATCTCCTTTAATCCCAGCACTTGGGAGGCAGAGGCAGGTGGATTTCTGAGTTCAAGGCCAGCCTGGTCTACAGAGTGAGTTCCAGGACAGCCAGGGCTACACAGAGAAACCCTGTCTCAAAAAACAAACAAAAACAAAAAACAAAAAAACAAAAAACTAAAACAAAAAACAAAACAAAAAACAAAACAAAAAAGAACAGCTTAGGAGCTGTCCAGGGGTTGTGATATATAAAAATGTCAAGGTACAAACACAGTTCAGGAAACTTTAAAGAACCTCTGGAGATGAAAGCTGCCAGATCCAACTTGCAGCTGAGAAAACTGATTAAAGCAGGGAAAGCTGACCTTGGCCCTAGGAGATATCTGGGCACAGAAGTAGGACTCTGAACTGCAGTGCCAACATATTTGTCAGCCTAAGACCATGCATTGGGCCAGAGCTTGCCTATCTTGCTCCATCCATTCACTCTGCTCTGCTCTGCTCTACTACTGTTCGTTTGCATCCTTACCTTTAACAGGTTCCACTTCATACTCACTCTTTTATAAGCAAATAAGAAAGGGACTGCATAAAAGGCCCTAAAGCAGGACGTGTGCCCAAGCACTTGTGCACATCCTTCCCTCCTTCCCCTTCTCTGACACAAGCTGTTATAAGCTAAGAGAAGCTAAATGGCAGTCAGATGGCTACAGACACACCCCTGTGCAATAGAAGGATTTTCATTAGTGATTTCATGTGTGTGACAAAAGTGCAGATCATAGGCTTTGTTTGTCAATGCTCACAATGTTCCTAAAACCAAGAGGCAGATGGCATCCCAACGTCACGTGGGAGCAAGCACACCTCCCAAACTGCCCTCGCTGTCTCTAATGGCAATGTGACTCAAAACTAACTCGTAAATGACAACTAGTCCCTGTGGACCTGTGGGACTGGCAGAGAACTGCCTGTCACATCTCATACCAGCTCTGCTTCAGCTGGGCAGCAGTGACCCAACCGTGGCAATTTCACTGCCAGCCAGGCCCACTAAGGCTAAGACTTAGGTGGAGCTATAATTTGTACAGAATTTGATTCCAGTTGGGAAAAGTCCACTTTGAACCCTACAAGGGAAACTCAGAGACACACAGATGGCAAGATGGTTTTGTTCTTTTATAATTTTTTCCTGACTCATTTTTAAATGTTAAGATTTAGGTTTCAATGAAAACTAGTAAGTGGGGCTGGAGAGATGGCTCAGCACTTAGGAGCAGTGCCTGCTAGGACCTGGATTCAATTCCCAGCACCTAGATGTAATTTCACAATTGTCTGAAATTACAGAAGAGGAGATCTGATACCCTCTTCTGGCCTCCTTGGGGTACTGCAAGCACACAGCACACAAAGATATATTCAGGCAAACATTCATACGTTGATATAATTGTTTTACAATCTCAAAAAAATGTAAGTATCTGTTTTACAGAAAGAGGGTATCAAAACACAAATATTACTATTCTTTCATGGATTAACTTCTTAATTTCTAAAATGCCTGTATAACCAAAGGAGCAATTTACATACTTACTCACAATCACCACCTTTTCCTGGTTTGTGTCAGAGAATGTAAGAACTTCGTTCAACCAGTTCAGCTGTTCTTGGCTGAATCCTCCATTAAACTGGACATACTGGGGCTCAGAAAGTCCTGAATGAATTCAGCAAGTTAGACCTGTTGCATGTCATTCTCTCCCTCATTTGGGAGTTTAGCTAATGCAAGGATACACTTTCTTTAGGGATCAGCATCTTAGGAATGTAGAACAATATACAAATACAGCGATGTAAATTCTAGTCTCAGCTTCCTGTGTATTTTACTGGATTTCCACTATGTCAAAACACAATCTCCTTTCTGTCCTCCAAGCCCTACTATTCTTCTACTATATTCTTGGCCCATTACGTTCACCCCAGTCGATCCTGCGCTTTGACACTTGGAGTCTTTGCATGTTTTCTGTGCCTGCCAGCTCCCTGCCAAACTCTCTAAGTGTAGCTCCTGTCATCTGGACAACAGCTTGGACTGTGTCCTTGGAGCGCTTCTGTCTGCTCACCTAATCTAAACAGCACCCCTAGCTCTTTGCACACTCCATTTTCTCAGTGCAGCTATCGCCGAGGACAGAATCTAGCTTTCGTTTCATTTACTGCTATGGTGTGGATATGAAAAGTTGCTATGGCTCATGTGTTGAAGACCTGGTCACCAACTGTGGAATTACTGGGAGGTGGCAGCATCTTTTAGAGCTGAGAACTAGTAAGGGAAGCCAAGTCACAGAAGGATGCCCTCGATGGGGAGACCACAAGCTCAGCCCTTCTTCTCCTGCTTTGCTTTCAGGCTCTAATGTGTGGGCAGGTTGCTCTAATGTGTATTCCCTGTCACCACATGCTCCTTTACCACAGGCCAAGGGACTAAGAACTGAAAACCTCCCAACTGTAAGCCGAGACAGACCTTTCCTCCATGTAAGCTGATTATTTTAGGTGGTGACCAGTGATGGAAAGCTAACAAGTATATTTGTTCTTATCTGCCCTACCCACCTACTACTGTTCTCTCCATTAAAGAAAAAAGGATTACTAAGAGCTCATTCCAGAATGAACACTCAATATCTGCTAAATGTCTGAAGTTTGAATTACTTGTACCCAATTTATGTGTCTTCAAGGTGTAAGAATCCTGACCCTGAACAACGACAATAAACTTTTACCTTAATCATCCATCTTCCTGCTGAATAAAAGGTAGCTGAAGAACTTAAAGACAAAGAATTAGATTCTCAGCTCAAAGCAATAATTCACCTTGGGGACTATTCAACTCCACATTTGGGTTGTGCTCCCTCAGCATCTTCATACACTGCTCATATTTAGGAGATGACTGGTCTATGCCCAAGATACTCAGGTCATAAGAATCAAGTAAAATGAACCGGAATTTAGGGAATGGTACAAAGTGGTAAGCATAATAGTTCTCTGATGGCATGGTCTCAGGATGCTGTACAATCTGGTCTTCTAGAGACTTGCTGTTAAGTTTAGAGTTTGCTAAGTAGTCTCTGCTGAAGTTATAGAATTCATGGTTTCCCCATGTGTGGTGGACTGGAACTTTAAGCATTTGGAATGTGTTCATGACAAGTTCTAGAGATTTTTCTGATACTTTATACTGTGCATTGTAGCCATCAATGATGTCTCCGAGCTGCAGGACACAACAGGGCATGCTGCTTTCTTTATTCCAGTCTTCAATGGCACCCTGTAAGTGAATAAGACTGTGCCGGTAGTACCTCCGCCTGCTTCTTTGATAATTGTATCCATCTTCTAAATCAGCGTACTGAATATCTGCTATAACTCCAAAGGAAAACAGTGGCTCTGAAGCATCAGCTGGAGAACTGGGGTCCAGCTTATCAGCCATAACCTCCAAGCAGGCGTCTAAATAAGCTAAGGAGAGGGAAAAGATACCCATGTTAAAATACTGCAGCCTTCCAGTGGATAGAAGAAAATGACAAAACAGGTTAACCCACTAGACAGCAAGGCAGATGGACAAGTGTGAAGGCTCTAGAGGTTAATGTCTTAGCTCTGAAATGTTTCAGTTCTCATCCGTAATGATGATAAATAACCTCTTTCACTCAGAAGACTAACCATTTACAAAAGAGCACTACCATTGAACATCAGTAATTCCGACTACAATAGCCAAATTTAAATCTGGAAACATGTCTTACTTTCCACCCATTTTAAATGAGTGATATATATCCTCTCCCAAGTCAAAACTGTTGGGGATTTGTCTGTTGCTATGTATACATATGCTAAGTTCTGAACCCCAAGTGCTGGCTGCCGTCCAGACAAGTGCATCCTCACATACACCACCAGCCTTTGCTGTGTAAATCTTGCTCCCCACTTTAAAGCTATTGGTTAATAAAAGGATAGAGCCTGTGACTGGGCAGTAGAGAGAGAATTGAGTGAGGGGTCTCAGGAGAGACCGTGAGGTTAAGAAGGAGAGAAATGATGGAGGAAGGTCGCTATGAGGCAGGATGGACCAAGACATGTGGCCAAAAGAAGCTTGTCCTGAGGAGACATGGAACAGAGCCAGCCCAGTGAGACTAGAACTGCAAATAACACAGGGCCTGTGGTTTGGATATAGGTTAGAATAGAATATGGGTCAGACCCTGCCCAGTCTAGGCTTAGAGCTCATAAATAAAATACAGGTTTTTCTGTCTTTTATATGGGCTAGTTTGAAACACATATTTCATTTACACAAAACTGCACCCCTCCCACGGCACCATCACACTCACTCGGCCACCCACTTCCCATAGCAGACCCCACTCTGGGATGCTCAGGCAGGCCGGGGCTTTTCTCTTTGTTGATGAGCAGCCTGCGGAAAGAAGTCTTTCCCTTCTTAGTATCTGAAGGAAGACAGTGATGATATGAAAAGAAGGTGGTTTAATGACAAATGTCCTCAGAAGTTGTGGAGTTTGGTGTCCTGCTTCCAGTCGGTGGCATTTATGAGCAGGTGCAGTCTTGTTGGATTAAGTAAACCACTGAGGGTGGACTTTTATAGTTTAAAGCCCCAAGCTACTTCCAGTCCACTCTTTGTTTCATACTGCTGTTGAACCTGTTCTCCCTCAGCTTCCTGTGGTGCTATCTTGCCTGCCTGATACAGCAGACTCAAAGAGCAGGGATGGGGTGCTATTGTTGGAGACAGGGTTTCTCTATGTAGCCCTGGCTATCCCAGTAGTATCCCTCTGTAGATCAGGTTAGCCTAGAACTCACAGAGATGCACCTGCCTCTGCTTCCCAAAGGTATGTGCTACCTCACCTGGATATAAAAGATTCTCATCCATTTGAACTATAAGGCAAAATAAACTTCACCTTAAGTTATTTTGGGGTCATTTTTTAAAAAGTCACAATGGAAAACTAATATAAAGAAGAATAATTTTAAATTTAAAAAAGTCCAGTGTAGAGGCTGGAGAGATGCCTAGCAGTTGAAAGAGCTTCCTCCAGGGTGCCTGAATTCCCAGCACCCATGTCAGAAAGCTCACAACCACCTGGAATTCCATCTACAAACACAGGGACCTGACATCCTCTTTGGGCTTCCTAGGGCTCTCAAACAGATGGGTGTGTACTCACACAGAAATATATAAATGAAAACTACAAATGCTATGACATCATTGTACACACTGTCCTTTCTATGAGCAGCTGAATTCTAATTTAAACCAGTTCTCCTAATCTTAGAACTATTCCCCAGATTCTGAGCCAGAACAGAAAACAAAATCTTTTCATCCCACACATAATCTCCACTTAAACTCTAGAAAGTACCTCATTAGGTTATTTATAAACAGAATTTGTAATGCTAAAAGAACCAAGAATACTAAGGATTATGTCAAACATAAAAGGCCAACATGCTAAATTATCAACTATTCTTATTATGAAAAATAAAACTTTGTGGTTCTATCTGAATTGATCAAGAACCTAGATGTTTTCTAAAATCTTTCTGACTCCTGTTCACCAACCACCTGCTCTGTCTAGTCAAGTTCCTAGTTAAATCTCCAAAAACACATGGAATTGCAGTCTAAGCTTCTAAGCTACTCCTGACAGAGAGGCTCCAGCTCCATATTCAGCACAGGGGCCAGACTCCAGCTAGCCATGAGAATGGGGCTCTCCTCACTCTGACACTGTTATCACTGGATGGGTCAGCCTGCCATACCTGGTGACCTGAGTTCAATTTCTAAGACTGACATGGTAGAAACAGTGAACTCCAGCCCCAAAGCTGTCCTCTGACCTCCACATATCCACTGTGGCACACATATATCTTCTACACAATTATTTTCCTTACTGTTTTTAAACAGTGCTTAAATTTCTTCTCTTCTTCCACAGTTTCCACTTGAAAATCCTACCAGACATCGCGTCTAAATATTTGAGATGGGACAGTATTTTCCTAACCTTCCTGTGAGTAAAAGACACTCTTACTGGTAATGTGGAAAACTCAAGATAAAATTACAAGAAAAACAAACTTCATCAAAGTCAGCTGGAAATACCTGATCTAATTGGTTTCTGATATTTGAGATTCCAAGTCCAGCCGAATGGGATTAAAGCAAAGGCCAGACAGCAATGTTTGTAGTGAGCATCCTCCCCAAAGCTCAAGACGAAACTGTCCTGATAATACCCTCGGCTGTGACACATGAGCTTGTTTAGATATTAAACTCAGCCTTTAGGTGATCTCTTAGACAAAGTTTAGTCCCAGTGATCTTATCTTCTCTCCAGAAAGCAGTTGTTATTTTTGCTCTCTAAACAGTCATTTCCCATTGATTGTGTAACCACACTCCATTTTCCTTCAGGCCAATTTCCCTTCTGAGTTCATGGCTTGTGAACTCCCTTTTCTGGCTGACCACCTAGGGGTAGGTATACAGCCCAAGCTGGGTCAATAAACTTCAGCTTAACAACATCTGCCAGGAGTTTGCGCATGGCTGGGGAAGCTACTCCTGAACACTACAAGGGCAGTGACTACAGTAATACTGTCTTGTCCCAACTCCATTTTCTGTCTGTTTAGGCATTCCTCAGCCCAGTTCCCCTCAACAGGCACATTTACCTTGGCAACACAATTGGGACTTTCCATGACCCTGACCATGGTTCAAATGTACTAACCAAAATAATTAAAGTTTGTACAAACTAAAGATAAACTTAAATAACCAATAAAGCTATACATCAGAATAAATTGTCATGATGTGATGTGACTGGAACAACTATGTTTTGCTGAAACAGATGCTGCCAGATTGCCCTGACCCTTATCCAAGACTGATGGAACTGTAGTCTGGGTGATCTTTTACCTGAGCTTTTGTTTAAGAGTTTTCCTGAGGTACTAGCCTGCTCTTGGTCACAGCCAAAAGTTAAAAGGCCTGATATGCACAGTGGGTATAGTGGCTATTCCTGGTTGTCAACTTGACTCTATCTGGAATGAGCTGCAATCCAGAATTGGAAGGCTCATCAGTGGTCCTAATCTGGAGGCTGAGAGATACAAGTTTCTGGCCTGGATCTTGGCATGGAGATCTTGAAGCATAGTGGCTATGAGTCCCAGAAGATTAAGACAGGATCATCTCCAAGTTCAAGGTCATCTGGGATTAAAAGTGTGGTGGTGCACACCTTTCATCTGCACAACACCTTTTGCTGGAGACCTATATAAGGACATTAGAAGAAGGAAGGCTCTCTCTCTGCTTTGCCTCTTGCCTTGTGGGACTGAGCAACTGCTAGATCCTTAGACTTCCATTCACAGCTGCTGCTGACCATTGTTGGGAGTTGGACTACAGACTGTAAATCATCAACAAATTCCTATATTATATATATATATATATATATATATATAATATATATATATATATATAATATAGAGACTACCCATAAGTTCTGTGACTCTAGAGAACCCTGACTAATACAGTGGGCTATAACTTTTTCATCAATCCTTTCTATAACACAATCCAAGTTTCTGGGGGGAAATCAGCAGAGAAGAATCTAACATGGAAGGAAGCAAATGTGACTGATGAAAGAGTTCTGGAAACTGCTGAATGCCTGCACCCACTGGTCCATGCTACAGATGCCTTAGTAATTCACTGTAGCCCCGCTCTGGGAGTCTGCTCTATCAGGCAGGTACGGTGGCACAGCAGGAAGCTGAGGGAGAACATGTTCAACAGCAGTATGAAGCAGAGAATGAGCTGGAAGTAACATAGGGCTTTAAACAATGAAAGCCGTAACATGTAAAGTAGGCAGAGCAGGGATCTTACTTCCTGAATCCCTTGGCTATCTTCTACAGACCCACCTCCTTTCACCAACTACTCTGAGTTCTACAGCCATTGCTAAGAGCATCCTCTTTCCTCAGTTAACATGAACTGACTAGCAGAACAGCAGAGCCTCCGAAGAGAAATACAGGTGTCAATTCCCAACAAGTCTTGGGTTAACTCTGACTTTGAACGAAGACTGCCCAGCATGGGGAACTATAGATTCTCTCAGTGTAAGTCCTTGCATCCATGCTACTGTTGCCAGGACTCTATAGAAGCAGGCTTAAGGTCCCAACACCTAAGACAATCCCCTCACCCTTCATATAGATCCATTTCCTTCTACCAACTTCTGCCTCCTGGTTTTACCAGTAGATCTGAAACCAATAGAAAGCTCAGACTCCAGTGACAACAATGATGGCATTGCAAGAATCTTATGTCTTCAGAGATTTCCCCTTGTATAAGACACAGATCAATGCCCAGTTCATCTCTAGAGACATCATAGTATCACCCTACACCTGCTGATGTGACAGAATGGGAAGGAGATGGGGATAAGGGATAGATACAGTCCACACACCACTAATGAGATCAAGAATACTTTTACTAGGTAACAAGGAATGTGTGAAGGCCTAAGAATCTCTCTCTTACCTTTAAGAGGGTCTCTGCTCCACCTCAGTTTGGCATGCTATGGGAAAGTTAAGAGTCCAGAAGAATGGACCAGGGTACATTTAAGGACAGATGGTTAGGGTCACAATGGGTAAGGATGGGCAAGGAGAATTAAGTTTGCAGAGAAATTACTCCAGGCTAGTTCCAGGCTGAACCCTGGTGGACAGAGGCCAGAAACTCAAATCAATCTCCATCAGGGAAATGAAGAATTAGCAACCAATTGACAGGGACTTTTCCAAAATACCCATCTCTATCAAATCACACACACACACACACACACAGAGAGAGAGAGAGAGAGAGAGAGAGAGAGAGAGAGAGAGAGAG
>NW_022196911.1:62233713-62298238 GCF_008632895.1 Mastomys coucha
AGAGAGAGAGAGAGAGAGAGAGAGAGAGAGAAAGAGAGAGAGAGAAGTATTTCACAATGTTAGTGTAAATAAGAGGAAGTGTGAGGCATGCCTGTGACTAGGCACAGGAGTCTGGTCCTATGATGAAGCAAGCATGTGCCAGGAAGTTTACAAAAACTTCCAGTTTAGCCTAGCCCACTTAAGCCAGCCTACACTTATATCCAGCACAGAATTTAGCTAGCCTCATCAACTAATGAGAATAAGCATCAAACGGTACTATGTGTGCCCTGTCACTCTCAAGAGAGGTACCTGAAGAAAACCCATCTGATACCTTGGTGGCTTCTGTGAATAACAGAAGTTCCACACTTATACTATAAAACAGGCTACATTTGCAAGGGCTCTATAAAATCAGGCTTAAAGGTATTACTAGCAATGCACTCAATATTTGGTTACAATTAAAATTTAGTATTTTATCCGATAGACAAACTGTTGCAGGATATTTGATCACACTGTGAATTCAAGATTGTGTTACTGGAAAAACTTGTTTTTAGTTGTGGTGTGTCTCAGCTTTAGCACACACCTTCAATTCAAGAGCTTTCTATTCTATGTGAATACCATAAACAGGATTAAATAGAGTCAACCATAGGTCAAGAGGCAGAGCAAGCAACCAGTTGACAGAGTGAATATAGATTAAGGAAAAAAAAATAGGGAGTAAGAGGGAATCAGGAGGAGAGATAGAGAGATACATAGGAAGTAGAAGGGAAGGACACTTAGTTTCAAGGATGCTGTAGAGTAGGACACTCCTGGTGGGACAACGGGCTGAGGAAGGTCAGCTGGGTGCTTTCTCTAACTCTCAGAGCTAGGAAGGGTTTCATCCCAGTATCTGACTCTTGAGTCTCCATTGGTAAAATCAAATGACTGTGATTTTGTTAAAAAAAAAAAAAATAACAATAAGCAATACGAAAAAGCTGTAAGACACTTTAGTAGACCAAGAAAATGAGAGTAAAGATAACAGTAAAATCTCCAGTTAATAGAATCTAATAGATGGGTTGAATACAACATCAAATCCAACTTTAATCTGCCATGTGGGTTTGATCATGTACCCTACAGTTGAGGACAGAACAGAAATTTCTGCCCTAGCCAGAGGCTTGTGGAGATAGAAGGCAAAACATTTGCTGAGTCTTCTTCAGGAGGGAAACTGAGTACTGACAGGTGTCAATTCGAAAGGCTGGATAATGAAATCTGAGACCTCTTCTAGCTACTCAAGAAGCCACACCCATGCCTTCGTGGCTCTCCTTCCCCCTAAGCATCTTTTTTCAATTAACTCTGTAAAATCTGTTAAATTTTACATCTGTAAAATCTCATCACAAACTCTGAATGTGTCATACTGATTCATCCTGAAATTCCTTTCAGCACCCAAGAATCCTAGCTTGATCTAGAGGTCCTAGAGGACTCGGCAATGAGTGCTCAAGACTGCTGTGGGCAGTAGCATGGGGCTGTGTTCCCGCTCCTGCCCCACTCGGGAGCTACAAGATGACAGTCCCTGATATAGCACTGCTTCAAGAGTGCCCCATGATAAGATCTCTTGGACCTACAAAGCATGAGAAGCCCTGAAAGCTCTTTGCAGACAACAGAGAAAAATCCTTATCTTCCTAAAACCAAAGCTAAGCCTCACTTAAAGGCCTATCAGTGGCTGGAGTCTGACTTTCTGTTTTGCTTGGCTTCACCGTTTTTCTTTTAGGCGCTGTTGGCACTATACATACGCAATGGTTAATGCTTTACACTATTGCCTTTTTTTAATCTACACAGCCACTAAAATCTTTCTTGGGGGCTGGGGAGATGGCTCAGCAGTTAGGTGTGTTTGCTGCTCTCTCATGAAACACAGAGTTCAGACTCCAGAACACATAGTGGTAGCTCACAACTACCTGTGACTCCACCTCCAAGGGACCCAAAGCCCTCTTCTGGCATCTGAGGGCAACACACACACATGCAAATGCCTGTACATGTGTGTGTGTGTGTGTGTGTGTTTGTGAGTATGTGCATGTATGCACACGCGTGCGTGCGTGCGTGCGTGCGAAGCGCACAGGGCAAAACAAATCTTTAAAAAAAAATCCATAGGCTGGACCAATGGCTCAGAAATTAAGAGTATTCTTGCAAAATATCTGAGTTCAGTTCCCATCACCTATCTCAGGTGACTCATAGCCACCTGTAGCTCCAACTTCAGGGGATCTGTCACTTCTGGCTTCCTTGGGCACCTGTACTCTTGTATACATACACAATTTAAAAAAATCTTATTTTTTAAAAATTAAAAAAAAACAACAAATAATTCTTCTTGGAGTTGTTCTTTGTATTTTCCCACACTCTTAGTATATAATCAGGTGTCTACTTCTTTTTTGGTTTTTTTTTTTTTTTTGGTTTTTCAAGACAGGGTTTCTCTGTGTAGCCCTGGCTATCCTGGAACTCACTCTGTAGAACAGGCTGGCCTCAAACTCAGAAATCCGCCTGCCTCTGCCTCTCAAGTGCTGGGATTAAAGGCCTGTGCTACCATTGCCTGGCTTAGGTGTCTACTTTTTTAAATCCTACACCCAAAAGTTAAGATGAGGACAGTCCCACTTACAAAGGCTAATGGGCCTTGATAGTCTGTTCATAAAGAGAACCTGTGCCACCAATAAAGTGCTGGGAATATACACCTGACAACTCAGATACCTATCCTCAATCCTCCAAATACACACCACAATTCACAAATATCAAAGGTCTTAGTTACCATGTGATAAAAAGGCCTGGTTACTTCAGTGCTAATCTTAGGACCTGGCCTAACAATCTGCTGTGTGCTTCACTGCTTATGTGGTTTGATGTGGTGAGTGATTGCACCCTCTCCTTCTACATGCCCATAGAACAGTGATCCTACAATCTACAAACTCAGATTCTCTCACTTCTGTAAAAGTAGCTGTTATTCTCCTGTAGTAATTATTGTCTTGGAGGCTTACTGCTAACCCAGGCCTACTCCTGGAAGCTTCTAGCCTCCATATAATCTAATCTAGGCCTAAAATAATTTCAGTCTCTGAGATTTGCCCCTAAATAAGCTCACCTCTTCCTACTTCTTTCCATTCTCTGGCTGGCTGATTCTGGCTCAAACTCCTCTCTGAGCTAACTGATTCAGTCCGGCTTGTCTCTCTCAGACTCTCCTAAATTGCTCTGCTTGGTCTCAAACCAACTCTAGTGATCTAATCTTCTGGCTCCTTCTCATTCTCTGGCTTGTTCTGTCTTCACCCGTGTCTAGCTTGTTCTCTCTCTTGGCGGCTTGTATCTGTACAGCTGTCCTGGTAAAACTGCCTTCTCTCTCTCTCCCCTGAGCTGCTCCCTTAAGTAGCTTCCTCTTCTTTTCCTCTCTCTCTTGAGAGTTGGGCAGATCCTATTTTGTCAAATCTTTCTCTGATTCATCACTCTGTCTGCCACTCAATTAGACATCACTTTCAAACATGGGTGTTTTTCTTCTACAAGCTAACTTTACCTTCATAGTTTGGGATTACTGGTATATACTAAGGGCTGAGCCACACCACAACTAGAAACATCATTTTTTAGTAAATAACACAATCTTGAGGTTCACAATGTAATCAAATAGTCTACAACACATTCTACTTAGATGAGACAGCTTGAGACAGTTGATGGCTGGATAGGCAGGGTATACATCCTTGTTCAGCAAATAGTTATAGGAAACAGATCTTCCACCACCATCAACTCTTAAGATAAAGGAAGGAATCAGTCTCAGAGGGAAAATGAGGTAGGAGACATGAGAAGGAAAAGGAAGCCCAGAGTCTGGTTGGGGTCTCGTGCCACCTAAGAACCAAGATTTTCCCTGATATTCATAATGTCTGCTATGAAGGTTGCCTACAAAGAAGTGATATTCCGTTTACGTAGATTTTAAATAAGAATGTTAAAACAGCAATAAAATAAACTTAAGGCCTAAGCACATATCACCTTGGAGTATGGTCCTGTTCCTTTTTCAGATGTAAAGCTACAGTTTTCTGGAAAACAAACAAGACTATAAACTTTATTTGCATCAAACATGTCCTAAGGCCCTTGTGTAATCTTATCCAGTGTACCCCAGGGGCCAGCCTATAATCTATTACCCAGAAAAATGAGATTAAAAGGAAAAGATTGTTTGACAATCTTTTGAGACGTACCTGCAGAAGCCACTCAAATTTTATACACACACACATATATATATTAAAGGTGACGCACGGTTTTAATCCCAGCACTTGGGAGGCAGAGGCAGGCGGATTTCTGAGTTCAAGGCCAGCCTGGTCTACAGAGTGAGTTTCAGGACAGCCAAGGCTACACAGAGAAACCCCGTCTTAAAAAACAAACAAACAAACAAACACACAAACAAAAAAGTTAGTCTGTAGAAGAAAGCACCCATGTTTGAAAATGATGTCTGAGTGTCAGACAAAGTGATGAATCACAGAAAGATTTGAAAAAATAGGATCTGCCCAACTCTCAAGAGAGAAAAGGAAGAGGAAGCTACTTAAGGCAGGAGCACAGAGAAACACACAGACACATATGCATATATATTTATATCTACATATATTTATATGTATTTATATATTTACATATATATGTATATATTTATATTCACATGTGTGTGTGTTATAAAAATATTAAAGTGTGACACTCCTGAAAAGCCCATGCTTTCGGGTGTGCATTCTCCTCCTAAGCATCTCTCTATTAATCCATATTCCTCAATTTGTGTTAAAATCTTTTCATAAAATTCAACAATGCTTTGTGTTTTTTTTTTTTTAAAAACTTCTACTAACTTTGAGTATAAATTTCATAAGATTCCTGATCAACCCGACCAAGAAACAAGAATCATTAAACAAGAATCATTAAACTACAATACTTACGGTGTTAGAGAGCAGCACAATAGGTCAAAAAAGCCAAGCACGGAGAAAAACAGTATCATACTCCAAAGAAACAATCACTGAAGCAATGCTGGGATCCCCCTGGAGTTTAAAAAAAAAAAAAAAGTGCTTTAATTAAAGGGCGGAAGTTGTTTTACACACCACCACAGGGCGGGGTGAGGAGAGAGAAGCAAAGGTGAGAAGGCAACAAGATGGGGATCATTCGCCCAGCACGTGCACAGCAAATAATAATAAGCAAACGAAATGAATACGAGTTAAAATTTCTCAAGGATCAAAAGCTGAAGTGTGTGGCTGTAAGCCAACTAAGCGGCCCAGAGGAGGACACCTTCAATAAACTTTAAAATCTGAGACCGGTGGGTGGGTGGGAGACCTTTTAAAGAAATGAGCCACTGGAGACTAAATGAAGGATGGGTATGACGTAGCACACACCTTTGCAGTGCCTTGCTACCGGGCGGTTTGGACCGCAATTAGAAGCGCCAGCACTTTGGTCTTCAGTCATCTTACTACCCTCAACACTCAAAGTCTTATTTATTATTTTTTTCTAAGTCATGGATTATTGTGATTATTTCAAAAGTTACAGGACGACTTCCACTTTGAGGTCCGAGACCTCGCAGCTCCGCCTGGCCGGTTTTTACACTGGGCAGTAGGAGGGGACCCTCAGTCTCTTGCAGCTGGGAGAAGCGAACCCGGCTAGAAGACCCAAGGCCACCTAGTCCCACCGTTCTGGTCCTGCGATGTTTGTATTTTCCAGCCGCCACCAGGCCCAGCCCAGGATCCCAAGGAACCATCTCCCAAGCCTCTCCGCCCACAACCCGCCCCACCCTTCTCCATCCCTGAGAACCACCTACCGCCAGCAGCGGCAGGACCCGAGACTCCTCCACAATCTGAGGGCAAACAGCGTCACCAACCGAGCTAAGAGGAAAGAGCGGCCTCGCTCGACCTCCGGCGGAAGCGGAAGCTCGAGCGGAAATGGAGAGGCGGCCCAAAGGAGGCGCGGTCTCCTAAACTCATGGCGTCTCTTGTACGGGCAGCGGTGGTGCGGTCGCAGTGTCGCCAGCTCTGGCGTCTGTTTCCTCGCGGCCATGGGCTCAGGGATATGGCGGAGAGGCCGAGACCGGAGGAGGCGCGCTGCTGCCTGGGGAGCCGAGCCTTCAGCGCCGGGCCGCCTCCGCCGGGGGCCGGGCCGGAGCCCAAGGGCAGTCAAACCGGGTCTCACCGCCTGAAGCCTGGGGTGAGTGTCCGCATGGAGCCTTCGGGGCCCGGCGCTCTCTGCAGCCTTCCATCTATGTATCCTGCAAGGTCACACCTCAGGAACTCCCTGGCGTGAAAGGGCCATGGAATCCCTTCCTTGCTTCCTGGTCAGCGATACTTCCAACCTTGACAGAACTGTTTCCTGGTCCCACCCAGCCTTTACAGAACTTGAGAACCCACTCTCCCTCCGCGCGGTTACAACTCGGGTTTTTGTTCCAGAAAAAAAAAAAAATCAGTTCTGAACTTTAAAGAGCACAGAGAAATAACTCAACGTTAGTTTTTAGGAAGCCCCACTTTTGGTTTCTTTTGATTTGCTGTCATTTTGGAAGCCAGCTGGGTAATCTTCCCAGATTTATTTATTTTTATTTCCAGTATCGGCATAAGCCGGTCATCAGTTACTTTTTTGTTTGTTGAGAAGGTTGGCCTAGAACTCGATATGTAGCCAAGAATGACTTTGAGTTTAATTCCCCTCCCAGGGTGCTAAGATTACAGGTGTGCATGGCCACACCCACTTTTATACAGTGCTTGGCATGGAACCCAGGGCTTGGTACATGACAGTCAAGCACTCTACCAATTAGGTGAGCTTCATCTCCAGCCCTTAATCGGTTTGTAAATTAACTTGGGTAACTTTTTCTTGGAAACGAGTGCTTTTGTAGTAGATATAACTGTATTCACAAACATTTGCATGATTTATCCAAAAGTAACTTGAAACATTCAGTGTATGTAACTGTGGTTTGTGTGTATGGACTTGCCATGAAAACGAAGGTAATAAATACAGTGTGGTTAAGTGTTGGTATCTTACTTACTTTATTGTTTCAATCTCTGCCCCAGTAGCCTGTTTCTTGGAAGTCTTTAGCACTCACTTTTGCCATTGGAGGATCCTTATTGGCTGGAATGAAATACTTCAAGAAAGAAAAGATAGAAAGTAAGTGGTTACTCTTTGGAGAACTTTTTTTTTAATTATTGTATGTGCATATGCAGATGTGTGCATGTCATGGTGGAGGCCAGAGAATTTTTGGGGAGTTGGTGCTAGTGTATTCTTCAAGAAAGAAAAGATAGAAAGTAAGTGGTTACTCTTTGGAGAATTTTTTTTTTTAATTATTGTATGTGCACATGCAGATGTGTGCACGTCATGGTGGAGGCCAGAGAATTTTTGGGGAGTTGGTGCTAGTCTATTCTTCCATGGTGGGTTCCTGGGATTGAGCTTGGGTAATCAGGCTTTTATATCGAGCACATCTATCTACTTGGCTACTGGCCAACCCTGTTCTTAAACCTTTTGTTTTAAAATAAGTCAAGGATTTCCCTAGATGCTGTTTTCCAGGTCAGAGAGCAGTGCAGGGGTCTGTGCGGGCCTGAAGAAGTCTTGGTCATGGGATCTGAGAAGACTTCCTAGGGGTCAGGCATGTAGAGCAAACTAGTCGAGGTGGCAGCATTGGGCAAGACCAGGCTGGCTATGATGGAGGGGAAGCCAGGAACTGCTGTGAAATACCATTGTGACGTGTTGAAGGCACTTTTAAAAGTTTACATTTTAGTGGCTATTTTAAGGACTTTAAGATTTGTTTCAGAGGATTAAATAAATATTGTTTGAGCCAGTTATTTAGAGTCTCTTGATGCCATTAAATAAAGAGAAATGTTAAGATATGGGAATGAGGACTTGGTAACAGGCATTAGAACTTCAGTAATATATAAATTCTATATTGATATGAGCAGAGTATTTTAATTGATAAAGTTTTCATGTTTGTTTAGAGTTACTTATTTTGTGTGTGTGTGTGTTTTGTCCATGTGCATGAACGTGAATTATGTGAGTGCCTTGTGCATGTGGAGGTCAGAAGAGAGCATTTAGATTTTCTGAAACTGGAGTTACAGGTGTTTGTGAGTTGCCATTGGTATTGGGAACTGAGCCCAGGTACTATGCAAGAATAAGTGCTCTTAACTGCCAAGTCATCTCTCCAGCTTCTAATTTTAATATTTTAACAGGCATTCAGTTTATTCCCAAGTGTACCTAAGGAAATGAGTTTTCAAATGTTGAAAAGTTAAGAAGGTAGTGACAAATTATTCTTAATGTAAGCTGCTTTTGCTTCGAAGTTCATGTGTAATAAGTTTGTTTTAGTTAGAAATTTCCATGAGACCGACCTAAAGTGTTCCAGAATTACTTGGTTATTTACTGACCCATACATTGTGTTCCTTCAACATAATCAGAACCATCAACATTTAGAAAATTAACCCTTATGGAACCATTGTTCTAAGGCAGTCTCAGGTTCAGTTGAGGTTGATACTATATTGCTTTTGCAATAAAAGCATCAGTTCAGACCCATTCCTTGTTCCTGGTTGTCTCTTCAACTTCTGCAGATTATAAGTTTCTCAGGCCTCACCTGAGTTGGCTGACCTTGACAACTTTGAAAAGCCCAGGCCGGTTATTTAGTAAATTGTTCCTCCTCCTGTACCGTCCTCATCTTCTCTGGGGATTTTGTTGAGGCCCTGCAGCCTTTGACAGGGTTGTCACAGAAATGATACCGAGTGCGGTTGAGTGCATCATGATTTTTCCTTGTCCCATTATTGGTGATGTTGCATCATCTAAGACATCTCAGCCTCCTCGTATGAATTGTATGTTTAATCATGCATGTGTGTGTGTACCATTCTCATCACTCTGGGTTTATTTACTTGCCATATGTTCAGGGATTGTGATCTGTTCTCTTTTAATTTTCAGAGTATCTCTTGGGAGCTTATGATAGTTGTTTTGTTTGTTTCTTTGCTTTCATTGTTAACTTGACATAACCTAGAGTCACCTGGGAAGAGCCTCAATGAGGGGAGTCTAGATCAGGCTGGCCTGTGGATATATGAGCTTGACCTTGGGGATTCTCTAGATTGTCCTAATTGATGTGGGACGACCCAGCCTGAAAGTGGCAGGCAGTCCTACTTCCTGGTTTGGGTCCTGTACTTTGTAAGAGTCGAGAAAGCTTGCTAAAGACTGCATGCATAGATTATTTCTCCTCTAGACTGCAGGTTTGTTGTGACAAGGGGTGCAGGCTCCTCCCACTGTGACTCACAAATGGGCTATTACCAGGAATTGTAAGATAAAATAAACCTTTTTCATTTAAGTTTCTTTTTGACAGAATATTTTATCACAGCATCAGAAATGAAACCAGAAGAGTCTGTTGTTGGCACAGGATCCTGGTTTCAGTAGCCTTTGGGTTTTCCCTGTACCACTGGCTCTGTTCGTGCTTCCTTTCAGCTTACTTCAGCGTTTCTCACCAGGACCTCTGATTGTCTTAGCACTACAGAGAGCATTCCTGTTCTCTTCTGGCCTCAGTTCTGGCTTCCTTTCCATTAGTAACACTCTTATCCCTGTTTGTTTGTTCAATTAATCTTTATAAAACTAAGATCCCATCACTACTGCCTTTGCTCATGAAGCTACCTCTAGCACACTCAGCCTCAAAGCTCTCTCACCCCACACTGAACAGATTAGGACTGGATTTGTTCTGGGTGAAAACCTTTTTTTTTGGTTTTTTGTGATTTTTTTTCTGTGTAGCCCTGGCTGGTCTGGAACTCACTCTGTAGACCAAGTTGGCCTGAACTCAGAAATCCGCCTGCCTCTGCCTCCCAAGTGCTGGGTTACAGGCATGCGCCACCACTGCCCAGCTCCTGGGTGAACACTTTTTACCACTTTGTTACAGTGCTTGTATGTGTGATAGCATTCAATTTTCTTTTTTTATGCTTACTTTTCTGAAATTTCTCCTATTTTATTCCCCACCCCCATACATACTGTTTCTAGTATTATGCTAACTATGTCAAATATTTCAGTGACTCTGGTTACAATGACTTGTTTTGTTGGTGCATCTCTTAGAGCTGGAGAAACAACGGCATCGCAGCATTGGGAAGCCTTTACTAGGGGGACCATTTTCCCTCACAACTCACGATGGAGAGCCCAAAACTGACAAGGACTACCTGGGTCAATGGGTATTGATTTATTTTGGTTTCACTCATTGCCCTGATATCTGTCCAGAAGAACTAGAAAAAATGATTGAAGTCGTGGAGGAAATAGGTGAGAGACCAATCACAATCTGCACTACTGAGTCACTAGTACTGATTTCACATTCTATAGTGTGTTTTAATGTTTTGCTCTATAAGGGCATAAAGTGTCCATGTTCAGCTTGTTTTGATTCTAGGGCCCTTGCTAAGGTGCCAAGTGTTAGGTCAATTAAAAATGGCATCGTGCTTCCATCTACTTTTACTGGAGAGTTCTCATATTGTTTTCCCAGTGACACTGATGGTTAGAGTAGGAAATCTAGAGTGGTCAGTGATATTTTATTAGTGTCAATTAAAAGCAATCTGAAGGAAGCATACCTCTTTAAGTTGTTTTGCCTATTCAGTCTTTATTGATATTATACCTTGTTCTCGATATGGTAGAGAAACTACAGAGACTGGGTTGCATTAGGAAGTAAGATGACAATGAGAGGTGATCTGGAGTAACAGCATCTGTGTATCTACGTGTGTGATAGCACATCTGTCTGGCTCCTTCAGACAGAAACCCCTCCTCCTCCACTCCAGATAATCTAATCTGCCCTCTGTTGCCCTGATGCTTTGCTGTAGAACCACTTTCTCCAGGTATTGCTGGGTCTCTGTCTTTTCTTTAGGGTGACTATTGACTAATTGGACCTTTCTTTCAGACAGTATTCCATCCCTGCCAAATTTAACTCCACTTTTCATCACCATTGACCCAGAAAGGGACACAAAAGAAGCCATCGCGACCTATGTGAAAGGTGTGTTTTTTACTGATAATTTATACATACTCACTTCTTAACAGTATGCAGTAGCAAACTATCTGATACTTAACAATGCTTCCTAAGATAGACAGGTGGTATTGTCAGTTTTGCAGGCAGATAAAACAATGAAGCTCAGTTACAGTGTCAATTTGTTGACACACAAGCAGCAGAGTTCCCCATTCTTGGTGCTCTGGTCTTTACTTTTATTGCAGGAGCTATTGGAACTTCATGTTTATTACCTAAGTTAAATGGGGAGTAAGGGTGTGTTGCTTTTCACTGTGTGTCTTATTCTTGTTTTTGTTAGAGTGTGGAAACATACTTCAGGAGTGCATGCAATGGGAGATTAAAGATGGATTTTGGAGCATAAACAAATTTTTACCTCAGGCTTTATGTTGTTTTTGTTTGTTTATTTCCTTATTTATTGAGGCTGGGTTTAACTCTACTATTGGCTTTTCTGGAACTCACTGTAGACTAGACTACCTTGAACTCACAGAGGTATCCACCCGCTTCTGCCTCCAGATTGCTGGGATTAAAAGTGTAAACCATTTTCTTAATTCAGTCATTTTAAGAGACTTCCAAGATTATGTAAATTCTCAAAAACATAACAGCACATACATTCTATGACTGATTTACCCATAGCCATGAGGTTTTGGGTTTTTTTAATTTTTTTTTTTTTATATCATAGCATGAATTTTCTTACAGGCATCCTTTGAGCCATCTTTTGTTGTTTTTGGTTTTTGGGGGGTTTTTTTGTTTTTTTTAAACCAAGCATGGTGTATACACCTTTAATCTCAGCATTGGGGAGCTATGAGTTCTAGGCCAACCTGGTATACAAAGTTTTAAGATAGCCAAGGCTACATAAAGAGACCCTGTCTCAAAAATCTCAGAAAAAAAAATGTTTTTTCATACAGTATGTTTTAATCATATCCCCCGCACCAACTCCTCCTGAGTCTTCCCTACCTATCCACCTCTGGGTTCTTCCTCCCATCTCCAAAACAAAATAGAATGCATTTTTAAAAACAACAGAAGGTCAAACAAAATACTAAGAAGACAGAAAACACTGAAACAATGAAACAAAAGCTCCAAAAGAGGGTGGGGTACATTTTGTGTTGGCTACCAACTCCTAGGTATGTGGCCCACTCTGGAGTTGGCTGGTATTCCCACTAACACTTCACAGGAGAGAGCTGCTTTTCCCTTTCCCAGCCTGTATCAATTGCAGACAGTTTCTTGGCTAGGTGAGATGCTGTGTCCACTTCCCCTTCTCAGTGCTCACATTCAAATAGGCCCTGTGCGTGCTGTCACAGAGTCTGAGTTCATGTGGCCGTCATTCCTGTTGTCTTCAGGAGTCACCCACCCTGTCTCCTACAGTTGTTCCACCTCCTCTTCCATGTAGAACCCTGCGCCTTGAGAGGATAGGAACATGGAGACGTCTCATTTCGGGCTGAGTCTCCCAAACCTCCCACACCACTAAGCCATTGGACAGCCTCTTGAACTAGCTTTCTTTCCATATGACGCAATGAAAAACCTGTAACTAAATCAGCTTAAGACATGATTTAAATAACTAGAATACATTTCCTTCAGATCCCTATAATAGTCACAAGAAGATCCATCATATATCATGGGCATGCAGAAAAGTGTTTGGAGACTCAGGAATAAAGTGGCCTCAAAGCTGCTTTATAGTGACAGTAGGGCTTTCGTTTATACTTGGTGTTCTTGTCGTTTTGTTCTTGAGTAAAGACTGTTATGTTTCTTGTCTTATTCTCACTGTCTTGTTTTTATATTTAGAATTTTCCCCCAAATTGGTTGGTTTGACTGGCACGAAAGAAGAGATTGATGGAGTGGCCAGAGCATACAGGGTGTATTACAGCCCTGGCCCTAAGGATGAGGATGAGGACTACATAGTAAGTAAATGCTCAGCTTTGAATGTCTGGCCTGGCCTGGAATCCCAGGTCTCACAGACTTTACATCCCTGACTGGCCTCTGAGATAAAGGAAAAACCTGAAAGGCTAAAGAGATGGCTCGGTGATTAAGGGCACTTGCTGCTCTTCCAGAGAATCCGGGTTCAGTTCTCAGAATCCACCTTGTGGCTCACAATTGACTGTAATTGCAGTTCCAGGGAATCCAATGTCCTCTTCTGGACTCTACAAACACCAGGCACATATGTGGTATACAACAGACATGTAGGCAAGCACTCTAACACATGACACAAAAATCTCTTTAAAAAGAAAAAAGAGGCTATTGTAAATTCCTTAAGAATTTTGGATAATTTGAAAATATATTTGAAAGATGACTGCTTATTATTTATATTTATTCTTATAAACTGTCTGACTTCCTTCCCTAGTTATATATACAATTACATGGTGTCCATTCTACTTCAGTCTTAGTTTATGAGCATCCTGTTGTTTCTCCCTATGTCTTTGATGAAGGGGGAAAATGTGCTCCTTTTCACACTTGTAAGTTGTAAGCCTTAGGGAGTCATATTTATTTCATTGAAAAGCAAGAGAGAAAATGGCAGACTGTTTGCAAGCTTTACTGACTTTGGACTTAGTTCAGTTCAACATGGGGTTCAACAGTGAGAGATGGACTGCCGCCCCAGTTTACCCTTGTGGTTCTTCTATGAAGGATCTATTTACTTGTTAGTCATTGTTGTCTGGGAGGTCCTCAGCAACTGGGCTGTTTCTGATTGGTGGTTTCATGGTATGTACACAGCAGACTCCTCTCAACCCAGGTGTTTGTTTCTTAGCACATCAGAATTGCATGGTGCTATAGCAGCAATTCTTAGCCTGTGGGTTGCTATCCCTTTGCAGGTTGACCAACCCTTTCACAGGGGTCACCTAAGACGATTAAAAGCCGAAAATATTTACATTATGATTCATAAGAGTAGCAGACAAAGCTAGTTTTATGTTTGGGGTCACTACAACATGAAGAACTGTATCAGAAATCTCAACATTAGGAAGGTTGAGATACACTGTACAGTAGTATTGCTATAGAATTTTTTTTTCCTGTTGTCATACTCTGGGTTTTCTATAAAGTCAGTTAAGTAAAATGAGTAGCCATAAATGATTTCCTTGTAGCTATAAAACCAGTTGGTGTGGGGGGAGATGTGTAGGACACTAAGACATTGATTTGCCAGTTCCCTGTGACCTGTCCCTAGAGCCATATGCAGAGTGTTTGTTTTCTCCACTGCCCGCTGTGGTTTGTACCTTTTTCTTTCTCCGGCATGTGGGTGTACATGTTGGTTGACTAGGATGGCTGACAAAGGAGGTCCCAGCATCTGCCTGTCTCTGCTTCTCAGTACTACACATACAGGCATGTGTGACCATACTTGGCTTTTACCTGGATTCGAGTGATTCGAATGCTTGTGCTTTTACAGCACGCAACGGGACACTAGGCTTTAGTCACCCTCTAGCCCTTTGAACTTGTAGCCTCTTGTGTACCCTTGTGTACCCTCTGGCCAAAATAAAAATGGGCTGTTGACCACAGTGCCTCAAGTCCAACACAGTATCATATTTTCCAGACCTAATGCTTCATAGCATTGGGAAAACTTGGAGTTCATGGAAGAAAAGGACAAGAGAAAAATGAATATCTTTTCCTGAAGCCCAGTTTGAGAGAAGTAGTCAGGCTCTCCTGTGGCTTTGTCTTGTTGCATTTGCAAGGTATGAGAAGTAGAAAAGTGCACAAGTGCCAAAAGAGGAGACCCATAGGGATATGGGACCCGCAGGGGACTTAGGACCCACAGGGACATGGGCCTTTCAAGAGTGCCAGAGGAAGTAAGTAGGAGGGTCTAATCATCTCACCATAAACAAGTTTTGTTAAATTCTGTAACAGTCTTGTTTTGAAGTAAAAAGGACATTTTGCAGATAATCAAATGGCTGATTTTATTTGTAACATTTTAGTGTAGCCAGGCATGGTGGCACACTGTCACTTTGAAGTCAGCATGGTATACACAGCAAGTTTCAGGCTAGCTAATGCGACATAGTGAGACCCTTGTCTCAAAAATAAAAGTAAGTAAAACATTTCATTCAAATCACAAGTATTTTACTGAAACCAAAGCTCCTCTTACTACAGGAATGGGACAAGGCTACTAGTCCACATGGTCCCTCAATACTGTCAACTGCCCTTCACAGTTTGCTAGTTCAACCCTTCATTGCATAGTCCACCTCAATTGGTTGCCTTTGGTGTAGGAAGAGTTACCATTTCCTTGTTATCAGTAAGTCACCATGGTGCACAGGCTGAGCCAGTGAGTACATTATCAGTAAGTCACCATGGTGCACAGGCTGAGCCAGTGAGTACATTATCAGTAAGTCACCATGGTGCACAGGCTGAGCCAGTGAGTACATTAGCAGACCAAGCACATGTTAGGTCTTGAAATATGTACTTGTGATGCAGTTAATCTAAAATGTAGTTGACGTTTTTGTCTTAAAGATTAAAGTAGAGATACATACATCTTATGGAGGCTTCCTTGACCTCCTAGGAGGCATCCTAGACTCCATTTTCCCCATATTGTTCTGATGCCCTAAGACTGCTCTGACTTCATTGCTGTACATTTGCTAGATCAGCCTACAGGGGGAGATACTCTATGACTTTTTAGTTTTTCTTAAGTGACTCCTTATGTCTTGAGGCCATGGATAGATGGAAATTTAAAGACGAGTAAGGGGGCAGAGCTTAAAGATTAACCTTGAGGTATAATGGGATGATGTTTTCATAATTTCAAACAAAAGTGATAAAAGTAGCATCTGTAGATATTATATACAAATTGAGCATCCAAAGTTAGCATCTAAAGCTAAATTTGCATGTTATACACAGTTATACGCACAAGAGCACATTGTTATGTATAAATGTTAGCTAGAAAATAGTTTGGGGGGAATAGAAACAGCTTTTAAATCTAAATGAAGACCACCAAATTCATAACAAAAATTTGGATTATTTAATGATATTCCTCTTTTTAAACCTGTTAAGTTTAGCTGTGATTGGAAAGTTTAAAAATACTGTTGTCAGTCTAGGAAAAGTGGGACGTGTGCGGTTGGAGTGAACTTGAAACAACAGGGGTCTTGACTTCATGCATTGCTAATGGGAATGAATCTGATAAGTCCACTTTGGAACACAATGTAGGGGAAGTTAACCTTTGCTTTGCCAGCGCTGCTGCTAGGTGGAAATTAGCTTATAGGTGAATCTTACAGTATTGTTGGTAAAAACTAAGGACTGAAACCCAAGCAACCCTTTTTGAAGAGTTACTTTATCTGTCTTGATATAGAACAATGTTGTTTTGTGTTGCATGACAAGGGACTGTCATAAAGTGTCAGTTGTGTGACAGTAGTAGGTAGTACTGGGTATAATGCACAGTAAATACAGAGAATTACTCTGAGAATACAGTAGGGACCAGTGACAGTGGTTCCATGGGAGAACAATGAAGGGATTCTGGGAGTCCAGGAGATTGTATGCATGCAGCTCCTTTTTAGGAAACTAAGACATGAGTCTCCACCTCTAGTTGAATTGGAAATAGTGGCAACATGGTGATAAGAAAAGGATGCATGCGTTGAAATTAGACATGTTAAATCTTAACGTTAGATCAGGCATTTAGTGGTGTATATTAGAGGACTCCTGTCTCAGGATGAAATGAAGTGAGGGGCTTGGTGATGGCTCAGTGGGTAATAGTGCCTGTTGCACAAGCACTGAGTTCAAATTCCCAGTGACCACATGAAAAGCCAGGCATGGCCATGTGCTCCTGAAACTCCACACTATTGTACTGCTAGAGGAGTTTGCTGAGGCTACCAACCTAGCTCCAGGTTTACTGAGAGACCTTGTCTCAGGGGAATCAGGCAGAGACTGACAAAGGCGGACACCCAACATCCCCTTCTATCCTCTGTGTGTGCATGCTCACACCTACATGTGCACATATACCACACACTAAGGAAAAGGATATGTAGTTGCTAGTTTGTTTTTCTATACTACAAACTACTAGAATTTGTAGAATTCTTTATAAGAACAAGTATTGATTGTCCCAACGATAACCATGTAAATATTGAAAAGTGGCCACAGAGAAGTTTGACAAGGGTAGAGAATGTCTTTTACTATATATGAGTTGGTAATTTATATTAAGAATCCTTTGAAGTAATGAAGTAAGTCCAATATACTCCAGTTCTATTCTTTAAAAAGGAAAGTAACTAGAGGAAAAAGGAAAGGGGACCTATATTGTTTGTGTAAATGAAATCATCAGAAACTTTTCTAAGAAAGGAAGCAGTGAAGGAAAGAAGGTGTACTCTGCACAGAAAGGCTTGAGGGGAAGCCAGAGTCTTAATTCTGATTCTGACAAGTGTGAGAAGAAATTCCAGGCCCTGCCTGGCTCCTACAGTAAATTCTTCACATGAAATCACCAGCTGTCTGAGCTCTTGATGGCATTCTTTCCCGATGGCAGGAGAGTGACTCTTTCCATTAGCTCTCTCCTTATGAATGTGTGTGTATAAAAAGGTAACAGCCTCACAGCCATATAATGTGGGCTGGGGTATATTCAGGGGTGTTTCCGCTTTGGTATGTGTGATGGCATACCTATCTTTCTGTCTTGCCAAACAAGCCTTCAACAAATTCCAAGGACTCAGGATGGCAGATCTACTCTTAAAATATTATAGAAATGAGTATCCAAAGAGTGATGATGAAATTAATGGAAAAATTGATAATGGGTTGAAGAGGCTCCTAAAGAGTAGCATTTGTGGCTGGTGGGAATTTCCAAGCAGTTTGCTTCAGAGCTCAAGCTCAGGATAGCAAATTCAAACTTCCCAGGGCAGAAAAACATCTTACAGTTTTTGATGGGATAACAAATATTAGATTAAATCACTGTTGGGATTTATATCACATGCATCAGCTAGTGGTTGGTTTTCTGGCTTCTCATAAAGTGTGGCAAGTCGAGTTAGGCAGTTCCTTAAAATGAGAGTGGGCACCTAGGCACTCACTCACCGTTGCTTCGACTCCTGTGTGACAACTCTATGAGTGGTGAAGGGGTCAGATAAGAAACTCCCAGTCAGAAGTGGAAAGTGTTCCAAAATAGTCTTACTGTTCCACAGCATAGGTTACTTAGAAGGCTTGTAGAAGGTGAATTCTTCTCTCCGAGACTGTATGGTGGGTATGTGAAGAATGGTACTAAAAGAATCCCAAACTGAACCACAGCAGCAGCCATTTCTAGAACATGGCTGTGCCTGCACTGGAGTTGGTGCAGGCCCAGTTGGTAGACCATGCGTTGGTGACTGGGTACTGCTCTGGCTATGTACGTACGTACCGATGCTAACTTCTCTTACCTTGCAGCATTTTTGTAATCTTCATTCACATATTCTTCTCCCCCTCCGCTTTACAGGTGGATCATACAATAATAATGTACTTGATTGGACCAGATGGAGAATTTCTTGATTATTTTGGACAAAACAAGAAGAAGGCAGAAATAGCTGGCTCAATTGCTGCACACATGAGGTCACACATGAAGAAGAGGTAGCCAGAGCCACGTCTCCAGATGCAGGATTGGCTTGCTGAAGAGGAAGCTTTGCCTTGCAGAGGAACTTCTATATACTGTAACATACAGCATGGACTTCATACCCTAAGAACATCACTCTACGTGAGATGTTACCCTAGGGCTCAGCCAACCCAATCTGCCACGAAGCTACCATGAGTCAAAGGGCCAGGGTAGGCAGAGCCAGTGGGGAGCAGGCATCCAGATCCATCAGAGAGGCACACAAATGCACATCTGTAGGAATGGCACTCTTGGAGTAGTGTTGCTGCCTCGCTGGTGTCTGCTTGCTCAGGCATGGGGACCAGATTCTACAGGAAAGAGTGTCACTTCTGAAATGCTCTTGCTGTTTCAACTTGTGTGCTCAGCATAGGTGTTCAAGTCATCTTTATACTTGAGAGTAGAAGCTCAGCTTTTTGAAAAGGAGTGTGACTGTCAGTTCTGCACTTCATTCCCACAGCAGGTGCTGCTTTGACTGCTGGAGGAGAAAACTGTTTGCACATAACTGTTGTTGGTTCAGTCCCCACCTTTTTATTTTTTTAATAGCTAAGTGATTTGACTGGTTTCCAGTGGTAAGCCAAATGGAAATGAGAATCTTTATCATGACTATGATCTGGTATTTTTATATACCAGATTACACAATGTATGAAATAAAAGATGTGGTCAGTCTAGCAACGTAGACAAGCATGGCTTTGCTTCTGTGAAGAATGGGTGCCTAGCACACCATTGTAGGGGCAGAGGCCACAGACTGAAGTGCTTGTTAAATAAGTGCTTGTTAAAATGTAGATTTACAGGCCAGGAACTGGACTCTCTTGAGTCAGAGTGGCATACGGAGACCTGGGTTTCCAGGGGTAAGTGACTGATATCCCATGATCTGAGTCCACACCTGGATCATCTGTTCCATGGAGAAGTAACAAGCATAACCATCTCTTAGAGTGTCAGCAGCTATTCCAGGGAGGGTTGTCAGGCTGGGTGCGGTGTATGAACTTTTAGTCCCAGTGCGCAGGAGGCAAAAGCAGGTGCTTCTTCGAGTTTGAGGCCAGTCTGGTCTAATAGAGTGTTTGGCTACCTAATAAGACCAAAGAAAGAAAAGAAAGAAAATTCCTGTTGAGTACTGAATGTTGGCTTTGTTCCTGAATTAAACTTCTCTGAAACCTGGGTTTGGCTGTCACCGTTTCAACTTGAACCTTTCCAGTGAATCAAAAGATGCTACAAATAAGCCTTGCTGGAAACCATTCTTCCCAAATACAGGTTAAGTTTATATGCAAGTGATAAAGGCTTATCTTCTGTTTTTTTAACTTCTCGGTACTACATGAAGCCTAATAGAAGTACTTATGTCACCATGAAAGAACACCTGTAGTTGTTATAGGCCAAATCATATCATTTACAATTTATATATTCAAATCCTGGATCAGTCACTTCAGAATGTGACTGAATATGGAACATAAGTTCCCCACCCCTATTCTCCCATCCTCCCCCAGGCAGAGTTTCTCTGTAAACCTGGCTGTCCTGGAACTTGGTGTCAGGACCAGGCTGGCCTTGAACTGAGATCCACTTGCCGTTGCTTCCTGAGTGCTGGGACTAAGCCGGGCAGTGGTGGCGCACACCTTTAATCCCAGCACTTGGGAGGCAGAGGCAGGCAGATTTCTGAGTTCAAGACCAGCCTGACCTACAGAGTGAGTTCCAGGACAGTCAGGGCTATACAGAGAAACCTTGTCTCGAAAAACCAAAAAAAAAAAAGCTGAGTGCTGGGATTAAAGATGTACACCACCACTGCCCAGCTGGAGAGTAAGGCTTTAAGGAGAATTAAATTTAAATGAAGCTGTTAGGTTTGCTCTTCCTTAAAGCAATACTACTGGTGTCCTTAAAAGTGTAAGGAATTAGGACACAGAAGAACAGGTAGAAGCACAGTTGTCCATCCCTGGCCTTGGAAAAAAAACAACTGACGCTCCCCACCCCCCATCTTTGATTGCCAGTCTCCAGAACCTTAAGAAAACAAATATTTTCTGTTAAATCACTCAGTCAGCTGCAGTGAACCAGTACAGTCCATTCCTTAGTTGAGCACTACCATGTGGATGCTGGGAATTGAATTCAGGACCTCTGAAAGAGCAGTCAGTGCTCTTAACTGCTCTGCCATCTCTCCAGCCCCTTTAGAGACATTTAAGATTCAGTAACCATTATTAAATGTCTTCAAATATCCAGTTAATGAAAAGTCAGGGTTATACATTGGTCTTTTGATTCCCAGGAACCATGACATTCCATATCATACTGTAACTGTGTGCATATTGCACTGAAGATGCAAGTATAAACCAGAGCAAAGGCAACAACCTACTTGTTAGGATTTTCATTTGTAAAGCCAGGATTGTGTTAGGAAGATATCCGATGGTGGAGGGCAAACCAGAAGAGAGCACACCTCCACCAGGACTTGGTGTGATTGGTTTTGATTGAAGCAGACACAAGGCCCCTTCCAGAGTGAGAAGCCTTCAGCTTTATAGTGGCTCTTGTACCCAGAAGTATAAGGTTTATCCTGTCACTATCTACAGTCTACACCTCAAAACACAGCGGAAGAAGAGTTCCTGTGAATGTCTGGGATGTAAGAGTCAACTCTTAGCGACTTGCTCTAACTTAGCGCAGTAGAATTGACTAATGCAAGGGCAGGCTACCCCAAGCGAGAAAGGGACAAAAGAGACTGAAGAAGGCAGAGCTCTCAGCAAAGTTTAACAAACCCAGAGGGAGGGGAATGGTCAGACGGGGCTTGGTACCATGTCAGAGTCAGGGCCCATATGCAGTCTTACCATTCCCACTTCATGGCATAGGGTGGTTCCAGAGACCACCCCCCCAATCCACCCCTAGGCAGGAGGACAGCACCCAGAACTGTCATGCCACTAAGGCAGTGAGTTTGCTCAGAGGCCTTTAGGGAATCTCAGGGGAGAACAGGGAAAGAGACAGCTGGTCAGTGTCAGCCTAGCAGTGAGACCACTCTAGTGATCCTTGTTCCCCATTTAAATTCCTTTTTGTGGAATGGACTGGAAACACTGCCCTTACAGTCCAGCCATCTGAAGTATTTCTGGGTGGGTCTGCAGTTGGCAGCTCATTATCCTTTTTCCATCCAAGGATGATGCAAATTTAAGAGCCCAGGCAGAGTAAGAAAGAGAGCCTTCCCCTCTGCTTCTCCTGGGTACTGAAGTGATGATCTTGAACTTGTCCTACCAGCACAGTATCAGGTCTATCATTGTAATGGTGTTGAGAGGAAGGGCCCATGTGGGTCCCTTTGGGTTGGTTGGGAAACTAATGAAACACCGAGCAGTGGTGGCACACACCTTTAATCCCAGCACTTGGGAGGCAGAGGCAGGCAGATTTCTGAGTTTGAGGCCAGCCTGGTCTACACAATGAGTTCCAGGACAGCCAGGGCTATACAAAGAAACCCTGTCTAGAGAAAAAAAAAGAAAAAAGAAAAGAAAAGAAAAAGAAAAACTAATAAAACATTGGTAGACATTGCAAATGCAAACTATAACATGGTATCAGTTTATTACTTTATAAACAGGATATACATACTTTTGCATGGACCTACATATGTGTTTACTCTCTCTGTCTAAAAATTTAAATCTATAGATGGCCTAATATTTTTCTCCCACGTTGCTGTGATTCTAACTTTTGGGGGCAAATGCTCTGGAGTCCTTGAACATCCAGTTTTAGGTCCAGACTACACAATGCTTTTAGTTCTTCCCTTCTTGTTCTTTCTCTAGAGCTTCGAAGGGTGAGCCTTTGTTTCATAAAACCATAATACCCAGAAATGCAGTTATGACATGACAGCAAGGACAGAACACATAAAGTAAGTCACTAGGCTTCATCAAAAACATAAATAATTACTAACACCAGCAGATGAGAAATATTCATGGGTCCATAGAGAAATTATATGTGAATAACTTCAGAAAAAGCCAGGCAAAGAACATAAATGCATAGTTCCCAAAAGAAGAATGACAGGTAAATTGTAGATGAAAAATGTGGCATTACTAGTTATCAATAATAGGAATTAAGACAGCAGAATTTTGTCTCAAAATGGTATCTGTTAATGACGGCTCTTGCATAGAACTGGTAGAGAAATTATGGGAAATCTGGATGGTGATTTTTGCAATAGGTAATAAGCCTAGTATTCTGCTTTGTCCACAGAAATAACTGGAATAAGTTCAAACATTTGCTATTGCAATGTTTTTTTTTTATTAAATAAAGTAAATTAGTATGAAATGCAGAGCTACCTAGGTGGCTAACTACAACCGATAAACAGTGGAACATTCATAAATGGAAAGCCACAGGATCATTAAAATGGAGTTGTGGGATTGTGAACATATCTCAGTGATAAAGCAATTAGCTAGCGTATGTGAGGGCACAGGAGCACAAAATAACTACATTTAAGTAAGCTTAAAAGGGGGATTGTTGATTAGTATTTAAGGGTATGAAAAGATATTCAGTACATACTTTGAATCAGTAAGCCACAAAAATTTGAACTCTTTTTGCATAAACACAAAAAATACCAAAATGTCAACAGTTGTTCAACAATAAATTTTATTTCCTTATTTTTGATCATCATCTGTTTTCTTAGCTTTTCCAAGAATGTATACATTATGTTTATAAGAATGATGATATTATAAAATGAGTCATTGGGGCTGAAGAGATGGCTGCATAGGCAAGAACACTCAACAGTAAATACTAAGACCTGAATTTAAATCCCCAGCACCCACATAAAACAAAGCCAGGCAGGAGACTAGCTGGGGCTTGCTAAGTGCCAGCCTTACTCTAGATCCAGAGAAAGACTTTGTCACAAGGGAATAAAGCAGAAGAGAGAGAGCAGGACACCAATGTCCTCTGGCCTTTACATGTGTACAAGGGGCTATGCATCTTCACACACACACACGCACACGCAGACACACACACACACAACATACAAAAAAGTAAATTTTTAAAAAACTTCTAGGAAAAGTCAAGTCTAAGAAAGACAAATAGTTCATCTCTGTGTTGACTTCAATCACATTGCAGTTGCTTCAACAGTATGCTTCTGAGACAGATCGTGGTGATAAGAGCAGGATCAGGTATCGTGCTGTGATCCACTGGTAATATCTCCCTGCAGGGGTTGTGGGAGTAGCCATCTTGATCTAATTCCCACCAGCCATGAGAGTGAGCTGCTGGGTTTACTGTTGCCCTGGGAGCTTGGTTGCTTTTGACTAGAGAGAGGCATAATATGACTTGGGTTCCTCATACAGCCTGGGAAGACCCTGGGAGAAATGCCTTTGGTGACAGGCTGTCATGTCACTCTAGAGAATGTAATATATTGTGACAGGCAACATTTCCCCTCAACATACCTACAGACTTGTACCTCTTTTGTACTCATTAAGTGACAGAGTGACAGACTGGAGATGAGGATTTAGTTATTAGTTTACCTCCCCTCTGTCTTTTCTTTTTACATAGAAAGAAACTAAGGTCAATTTAGCAAGTTTAAACTTTACAGGGGAAAGTTGTTTCATCCATAATCCAAGGCTATTCTCCGTGTTGAGGCACTGAGGTAGCTACGTGAGCCAAGCGCAGAGCAAGGACCAGGACCTCTCCAAGGCCCCATCCCCCTGTGTAGCACTCCTGCTGAGTCACATGCTGAGTCACAGCTTCTCCATCAATTAAGTGGGGATATGGCCACCTGCTCTGCCTATTCCCTGGGATTGAGACAAGGCTCAAATAAGATCAGGAACAAATGAGTGAAGCTTTGGTAACACACACACACACACACACACACACAAGATTACTTAGACATTTGACCTATGAAAGTTCCTAAAAAAAAAAAGAACCACGAGAGAAAGAGGAAAGGGGATGTGAAGATGAGAATATGGGTGGCCAGCAAATACAAGACACCCAACTTCACAAGGAAGCCGTACCCCTGAGACCTCAACAATACAGATGTCTAAACAAAGGTTGAACAATACCAATAATCATGCTAACACAGAAGGTGGAAATCTCACGGCGTCCCAACTCTAGTAGACAAGGACAAGCAACCAAGCACTGTTGAGGGCAGGAAAATTGGTCTCTCCCAGAGAAGAGCCCCTTAATAGGTTACCCAGTGCAAAGGGGTTAGCCTTGAGACGATGTACACACAAGCAATACCATGGACTCAGCAGGTTGTGTTTATATATTTATACGTTTATATATGTAACAGTGATGCGATGCCATTTGTTTGAGATAGAGTGAGGGTGGACGTGGGAGGGGCTTAGGGGAGGAAATAGAAGTGGGGAAAGTGACAAGAGTTGGATTTTAATTAAAATTTAAAATTTTAAGTAACAATCTTTTTAAAAAATGGAAAAGAAATAAAATACACTGGATATTTTATTGTATTTTGTCATTTGTGATTTGACTAGGCCGATTTTGTTTGCTATCAACCTTTTAAAACTGTCATGATGCTGACTTTAAGACCTCTCTTTTTCTGGCTTCCCTCACCCAGTAGAGAAAGTTCTGGAGGTTATGGGGCTCTAGAGCTTCCAACCAGCCCAGCACCCCACAGGTAAACCTGAGCCTAGGGGTCCTCAAGCTCTACATGCTCCCTCCTTTTCAAGGACCTTCTCTGGGGGATTTGCCACCTTAACCCTCTCAAGGTCAGAACTATGAAAAAGTATTCCACACCCAAATCTGGACCTGTCTTTTAGAATAAAATGCATGATTGTTTTCTAAAAATAAAAAATAAAAAAAATGTGGGTGTTCTGAAACAGGGTCTCTCTACATAGCCCTGGCTGTCCTGGAACTCACTACATAGGACTAGTGTGGCCTGGAATTCACATAGAGCTGTCTGCCTCTGCCTTCTGAGTGCACCACCATGCTCAGCCTTGGTCTCATGACCCAAGGTAATGCTAGCTAACTGTAGGATGGAGGGGGCTGAGTCAAACAAAGACTCTAAGGACACTGGGCAATCTCCTGTGAGAGGTCACATGAGCAGGTGATTTGTAAAGAAGCAGCTTTCTCCCTAGGTTTTTATCTGGGTCTCTCACCTTCCCTCCTCACCATCAAATTTCCTGAGTTTCAGTGACCCAGCAGACTGGAAGAAGGCATACAAGGAAATCACATTTCCAATCTTTACCCGGGGAGTCTGGCTCTTAAACCTTAGCTCCTTCCCCAATTGACTGAAGGGGAGGGAGAAGTGGGAAAAAGGGGAGAAGCTAGTGGCTGGAACTAAACCTGAGAAACCCATGAGGAAGGTCTCACCACAAGGCTGAGACTTGATCCCTTTCCTGTCTCTGATTCAGAACAGACTGGTGAGGCCGGTCTGTTTCCTCAGGCCATGGCAGCAGTTTTTTTAGAAAATTCCTATCGTGAGTGAATCTTTCTGCTCGAGTGTCGAGATGGCACAGAATAAGAAGAAATACACCCAGGTTTTCCTTAGTACTTGTTTCTTCATATTTGGACCCGACATGTTGTTTAATCTGATGTGTGCTGGCAGGCATGCTTCCCATCTCCCTTCTCCTGAATGGTGTACTGCTCATCGGCGTCCATCTTGGACCTGAGACGCTGCTGCCTTCATCGTCAGCTGTCCATTGGTGTTCCTCAGATCTCTCCAGAGCTGCTGTCTGAACTTCCTGTCCTGTCCCTTTGTCCTCATGCACAGTATGACTCCATTCTGTGTGGACTGTGGCATGTTTTGTTGGCTTCATTTTGGCTATTTATCGATTATTTATTTATGAGACAGGGTCTCACAATGTACGCCTGGTGGCCTGGAACTCACTACTCACTACATAGATCAGACTGGCCTCCAACTCACAGAAACAGAGATCCTATCTCTGCCTCTCGAGTGCTGGGAATAAAGGCAAACACTGCCATATCAGGCTGTGGGTTGTGTTGTAATCATTGGAATGGCATCCCTGTGGCTTGTCTCTTCTTTGTTTTGTTTGTTTATTTTGTTGTTTATCATTCATGTATAAAATTCAACATTGACTTTTGGGCTCCAGGGGGAAAATGTTGGTATTTTTCTTTGTGTTTCAAATTAATCTTGCCATATTAGCCTGGGGATGGCTGGAGTCTTATGGTGTGGAGTCATTCCCCTGTAGCAGCACTCATAGGTTGCACACACCTATCCACCTGTTCAGTTTTTTTTCTTTAATTTTTTTTTTAAAAAAATTATATCCATTTTTCTGGGTCTTCTCTTTCCTATGGAGTTCTGCCATTGAGCATGCCATGCAAATGTCCTCTCCACAGCTCCTTGGCTGTGTTTCTAAGGTTACCCTCAAGCCCATGTTATCTTTCAAATTAAGGGTTGTTTTAGGATTACTATTTCTGTGATCATGATCAAGGCAACTTACAAGAAAAGAGCATTTAGTTAGGGTGAATCCATAGTCATCATGGCCAGCAGCAGGCATTCATAGTGTTGGAGCAGTAACTGAGAGCTTAGTTCTGATCTGAAGGCAGAAGACAGAGACTACCTTGGTGTGGACCTTTGAAACCTCAAAGCCCACACTCCCAATGGCTACTCCAACAAAGCCACAACTCCTGTCCTTCTCAAACAGTTCCTCTAACTGGGAATCAAGCATTCAAACATGTAAGCCAATGGGGGGGTGGGGGACATTCTTATTCAAATCACAGCAAGGACTATGATTTAAATCTTTTGTTTGTTTGTTTGTTTGTTTGTTTGTTTGTTTCGAGACAGGGCTTCTCTGTATAGCCCTGGCTGTCCTGGAACTCACTGTGTAGACCAGGCTGACCTCAAACTCAGAAATCTGCTTGCCTCTGCCTCCCAAGTGCTGGGATTAATTAGCACCCTCTATCTCAGCGACCTTTCTTCCTGAGTTCTGCTGTCACGGTACCATTTGTTCTCTATCTCATGGCATTGGTAACCTGATGACAACTCTGATCTCTGTACTCCATGCTTGCCTATTGTCGGGGGCGGGAGGAAGGGGGGAAGGGAAAGGGGCTGATATCTTCCTCATGTGGCACTGCTGTACCTTTCATTGTTATTAGTGAATCTCCTGGTAAGGCCTTACCTCTTTGCAAGTTTCTTGTCTTAGAACTCCTTTTCTCCTGCCCCATTAGAGCAATGGTTCTGAGACCCCTTAATACAGTTCCTTATTTTGTGGTGATCTCCAACCTTAAAAAAAAAAATTCTATTGAAACTTTCATAATTGTAATTTTGCTACTGTTATGAATTGTAAATATTTGATATGCAGGATATCTAATGTGGGACCCCTCTGAGTCATCTGACCTCCCAGAGGGGTCGCGACCCACAAAAACACTGTATTAGAGCATGTTCATCCACTTCCATCAGGGCACACCATGCTTCTAGCCACAAGCCTCCATCAATCATCTCAGTCCAATGCAGACTTGTCATCAATGTAGCTGTCATCTCCTCTGAGCCAGCTGAATGTCCCAAACCAGATGAATACCCTCCCGTCCTGTCTTTTCCTTCTGTTTTTACCAGAGTGTGACATTGTGACCTTATGTGCTCACTTTTCAACACCAGCGCTGTCTCTGACAGATTAAGAGTTGACATTTCCCAGAAGCAGCTTTCTGGTTAATCTTGCAGGTATCCCAGCTTGTGGCATAATCTCCCAATCAACTGTCTCGGCTCTCTGCTCATCTAGTTAATGAGGTGCTTCATCGCCTGGCTTCAGCATTCTGATTCTAACATGGTATTGGCTGGCTGCAAACCCATGCTGCCTTCTTTTCCTTCCCCGTGCTTCGGCTTCCTCTTCAATAGTCAAAGCTCATACCAGTGCCCTCTGAGTAGGGTTTATATAATAGTGCACCAATTGTGCCTGCAAAATCTTTAGAGCAGTGCCCAAAGGAGACTGAAAATGCTAGTAATTTTTACTCGTGTATTCATAGTGAGTACTTATAATAGGTCACACAGTGGAATGCAGATAGATTAACTTTTATTCCATTGGCAGAATAGGGAGCTTTTTTAAGACTGTGTTTTGAATGTATTAATTTTTAGAACAGGTGACACATATGCCAGTTCAAAAGTATAAAAAGGCAAACCATGTCTCTCCTCCGTCTCTTCAGCCACGTGCTTCTCCCTCCAAAGGAAAGGAGAAGTCCCGAGGCTTCAGAAGCTCTTTATTGACTGGGGATCATTTTGGCTGGGCTCCAGCTTACTGGGGTCTATTTTTTTTTTCTATATCGCTGCAAGTTTCCTCTTTCTGTCCTTTTGGGTCCTGCTGTTCCCCTCAAAAGACCTTCTCCAAACCTTTTCATCACTAACTCTAGTTTTGCCTCTCATTGATACCTGTGGGATATGTTCTAAGACCCCCGGAGGATGCCCGAAGCCACAGATAGTACCAAATCTAACACAAAGGTCATCTTCTCCTATATGTACATGCGGTGATCAGTTGGATTTATAAACTTGGCCTAAGCAGACATTAATAGCAATATGAATAAAGCCAAATCATAGTAATAAACTGTAATAGTGACTTGTGTGGATGTAGCCTCTGTCTTTTGAAAATCCAGACAAGATCAGGTGTGATGGAACAGGCCTTAAGCACAGGAGGCTGAGGCAGGAGGGTGGTGAGTTGGAAGCCAGGTTGAACTACATAGAGAGCTCCTGCTTCAAACGGGAGGATGGGAGAGAGTCAGCCAAACACTGTAATAATATTTTCAGACAGTGGTCTACTTAGAGTAACAGAAAGCATGGGGAATGGGGGGTGGGGTGCGGGTTAATGCCACTCACCATCTTGTCCTACACAATTAGGGTTAGTGACTTATCTTCTTTTTACCCCTAGAGATAAAGACCTCCTTGAAGACAGATATTTCTCTCATTCCGGTCTTCCCCCTTGCACGGTTATGTCTATGCCTTGTGTGTAAATCATGCTCAGTGTATGTTTCCATCACTCAAAAATGGATTTAAAAATCAGATGGAAAAATGTTCTATAAAACTATAAAGAGATGTAGCCACAAAGTCCCCTAAGGAGATTCACTCTTAATGTTGGGAAGAAGAGATCTACAATGGGACAAATTTAAATATGGACTAAAAGAAACGATATAGAAATTAGTGTTCACTGTATTGGGTGGAGAAATGGCTTGTGGGAAAGGCCCTTTTCTTTAGGAGACACATAATGAAGAGTAAATTTTCCTGTCTGCTGCTACTTATCCACAAATACATAGCAAAATGGTAGAAAGGGAGAAAGAGAAGATGAAGAAAAGAAGAAAAGAGGAAGAGAAAAGGAGAAGCAAGAGAAAAGAGGAGGAGAGGAAAAGGAGGGGGAGGAGAGGAAAGAGGAGAAGGGGGACAGGGAGAAGGAAGAGAGACAGAAGAACTGAGCAGATTGGCTAAGCACTGTGTTGTTTTGCACAACACATTGTGTTGCTTTGAACTTATCTGTAATAGAAACAAAATAGGAAAACCATGCATTGCTGACTTGAACCGAAGGAAGAGCTTTGGCCTCTCTTTGCTTGAATTCTTTCCTGGCTCAGCGTCCCTATGCTTCGTCTCAGAGTCAGGGAATGGATTTGAACTAGAATATGGAGTCCCTCATTTCCAGTGACACCTAATTCCCCTCACCGTGGGACATGGAGAAGGCACTTGACCCAGGAGACATGTGCTCACTGAAGCTGACTTCATTCTCTGGCACACAGTGGTCCTGGGAATGCTGCTTCATGGCTGGGAGCCCCAGCATCCACATTGTGGGTTCAGACATCAAACAGGAGGCAGATAGCCAGGGAGGAAGCAGCTAGGCCTCACAGGGCGGGTGGGGAGCACCTGGCCTCCTGACTTTGCCTGCATTCCTGAGACACGGTCCATTTTTTTCCAGCTCCTGAGGGATAAATGAAGCCCTGGGCTCCGGCTGTGGGGATTAGCTCTGCCTGTGTGATGGCTCAAAGAACAAGGGTTCCTCTGTTCCCCAGAGATGGCTAATAATATACTATATGTCATCTGTCCCCTGCTTATCAGAGGAAGAATTCCATGCCAAAAGAGCATCCAGTTTGCCTCTGAAGGCTGCCTCTTCTGGTGGTAAGAAAAGTCTAAGATTTTCTCTTTAGATAGACACCTTAAAATATATTATCTGATCTCTTTCCTTGTCTGCAGTTCAGTAAACACAAATTCAGAATAATCCACTCGAGCTTACCCCTTAGGAAGGTAATCATACCATAGTGCATTCAAATGGAGGAAACAACTTCCATTTGACAAACGTCGGGGTGCCGAGCACCCACAGTGTGCCAAATACCTGAATACCCTACAGGATGCACCTAACTAGTCCACAAGATACACATAACACTCTCATTTGGCAGATGAGGAAACAGGTCCCCGAAGCACACATCCTATCCTATGGTTTAGGAGTAGGTGACTGGGGTATATCTTAATCTCAGCCCCACATTCTTCCTGCAGCAAGGCATGGCCACCACTGCTTTGAGCACACCTTCCCCTTTCTACAGATGAATTCCCCAAAGACCAGCCTCTTGGTTCCTTACACACTCTCTTTATCCTGCTTTTCTTGTCATAGTCATGGCTGCCATCCATGTTCCTTAGGACTTCTGAAGAGCTGTCCTCTGTCTCCAGTGCTGCTCTCCTCACAGTCCTGGGAACCTTCCTCTTTCTCCCACCTTCAAATCCTTACCTGTAAAGGAGGGTACTTAGCAAGTGACTTCTTGGATCCTTCAATGGGGCATTTTTGACTCCACCGTGTTTCCTGCTAGGCTTGGATCTACCAGGATCTGCTTGATGGTGACACATGAGTCTGATGGCAAGAAGAAAGGATAGCTGACTTTAAAAGATGAGTAGGTACCAGCAACCCGGGCAGAGTATTTCTCTTCTGAGTACTGGGCACATGAATGGCTCCGTTTATACAGATGTCAGATGGCTACATAGGACAAGTGCCATCCAACAAGGACTGCCAACAAAGAAGAAACTGGAGGCACCCATCTCTCCACCTAGGTATGCTTAATGTCAAAGACATAGCCACAGCCTCTTGCTGTGCATTGTCCTCGGGAATCTGTTGACATCTGCTCCCTTGGTGATGCCTAGCTGACCTATGTCTGTCTTGCCCACATCTTCACAGGATCTGAACAGAACATATGGTGGAAGCTTGTGACAATGTGCCACCGGGCAAGCAACTCAGAGCCAGGAGACTCTACTCTTCCAGGTGATGGATGGACACTTCAGGACTAATGGTACTAGAAGAAAGATGGACATTTCAGTCCCAACTAGAGCAAGAGGGGCAATGAGAAGACTTCACTGTGGCCTGATGGCTAGCTAAGGTCAGGCATCAGTGAGCCTCAGCATGGCCTCTCTGCTATGATAAATCTTGGAAGGGAATATATGAAGGCTGTATGACTCATCACCCACAACATGGTTTATGTTGGGGAAAGACTATCTTCCAATTCCACTCAATCTTCTTGAAGAGTCCTAGATAGGAAAGAACATACAGAGGATGTTTAATAATGGTCTCTATGAAGACTTTGGTCCTGCTTTCTCCCTTCTTCCCCTACCAGTGTATGGGTAGGCTGTGAGGGGATGGCCCTTATTCTCAAATGGGATATATTGGCATGAAGTCCTCTATTAAAAGAACAACCATGGAGCCATACAACTCAGACCTTTGCCCCAAAGACTGGGCCAGGGAACAAACAGAGGAATGGAAATGGACAAAAATTTCAACTGTACCTAATTCTCTTGTTAAGGCTTAATTTTCCAGTCCTGATTTAGAAATGACAGCATCTGTTAGGTGATACACATCCCCCCTTTCTCTTCAGGCAACTACTGTCCCCCTCGGCCCCCATCTAGGCTGGCAGCTGGCCTTTCCTAATTGGTAATATGTCTTGATAACCACAGGCCCCTAAGCAGCTGTCACTATGAACATGGGTTGGTGGCATAGCTCCCTGTCATTAACTTGCTTGTTGGTCCTGCCAGTGCTTAAGAAAGGATTAAGTAAATAATGATAGTAATGAGACAGAAAGTAATGAGGGAAAGGAGAGAGATGGAGAAGGAGAAAAGAAAACCAATAATCTAACAGCACAAGTTTCACAGTCAAACTGCCCACCACAACCTTGGGTTGTGCTGAGTCTGGCTCATGACCTCGAGGGGGGCTCAACAGGTTCAATCCCATTTTATCCATTTTCTCATCGATGAGCTTTCTAAGCAAGTAGCACAATTGTGTGTTCCCTGTTCCCAAGTGGTAGTGGCTTCAGCCGATTTCAGGGTGGGATGACCTGCAGGATGGAGTCAGGCGGGACTCCTAAAGCAAAGGCAATCCCATTGCACTAGGTGGAGAAGCAGCAGCCCCGAGTCCAGAGCAAGGCATCTCAAATTCCCAGCTTTCTACAGTTGGAAAGATGGTTTCGGACCCTGCTCATTTCTATATATACTTTTCCCTTGGCAACGGTAAAAAATACGTGTGGAGGGGGCCAGTTCTCAGCCTGTGGTGTCAGTCATTCTCTTTCCAAATATAGAGGAAGAATGAGCCCAGGGGGTTAGTGGTGGCCTATAAAAGCCCAGGGGGAGGCTCCCCTCTGTGCTTCACTCTGTCACAGTCAGAGGTAAGTCTTCCACTCTTCTTGTATCTCTTTTTGGCCTTTGCTGCTTCTAGACCTGGTTTGGCCACTGCCCTGGACTGTGGCCCTCCCTGGCTTTGATATAGCAGGTGAGCCTCCTTTCTCTTCTCAAGGTGTTCTCAAAGAATACAGTGGAGTGAGATTCGAGGCTCAGTGCCCAACATCCCACTGCCTCTAACAGGTCATCGAAGCTGGGGTCCTGCATGGCCTTTTCTTTCCTCTGCTTGGGAAAGATCCCATTGCACATACATGGGCCAGTCCACCACAGCTCCATGTTCTCCTGTTACCTCTCTGATCCATAGAGTGAACAGGGCACTCTGCATTCCCTACCTGAACCCTATACCTGTTGGGTGTCTAGTTGCCTCAAGACCACATGCTTGCTCACCAGGTTCAAATGAGCTCATCTCAGCACTGTCTCCGGTTTCAGATAACCAGGAGGCCTGCCTCCCACCTGCTAATAGAAGCTTCTATTGGCCTTCTCAATCCATTTAGAATCCTTGCCCTGCTCACAATGATGGATCTTGCAGTCTGAAGAAATTGTCAGAGTGGGCTGGAGGAGCCAACCTGCCAGGCAGTTGGTAGCTATGCCTAGCTATAGACCATAACCTGCCTGCGGTTCTAGGGCTAGCCTCAGGGCTAACTAAGGCTCTTCCTAACTGTCTAGACCTGTGTGTGCCTTAGTTGAGCCTCACCAAGGTCTGGTTCATCACAGAAGCAGACACCATGGTGACCACTGAACTCTGTGTGCATGCTCTTGCAGGACCCAGAGGTCCAAAGCGCTGCTGCTTTCTGCTGTCCTGCTGGTGTGACTCAGGTGAGTATCGGGGCCACATCCCAGGGCTTCAGGAAGTCTTAAGGTCAACCCAGATCACCCATTGCCCCCTCATGCCTGTGTGCCCCTGAGGACTTACAGAGCTCAAACACAGAAGAACAGGTTTCCTCCCCAGGGCTGCAGCTAGAGGTTCCCATCTAGTCTTAGTGGTGGTTTGTTGTTGTTGTTGTTGTTGTTGTTGTTGTTGTTTTTGAGACAGGATCTCACTGTGTGGCCCAGGATGGCATAGAACTCACTAGGTAGACCAGGCTGGCTTTAGACTCACAGAGATCCACCTGCCTCTTCCGCCGAAGGGCTGGGATTAAAGGCACAAACCACCATGCCTGGCCTTCAGTCTAGTCTTAGCATGGGAGGAAGAAGCCATGTGGATTCAAAACAGTTCAAAGCTGTCTCTGCCATTTTCTGCTTAGCATTCTCTCTTTGAGGAATGCCTTTACTTATTTTTTTTTTCACGATATTTAACATTCAAAAATGTTCTGTTTACTCTACTTGTGCTTCTCAGAAAAGGGAGACAAAGTGTCAAAAGTGGCATTTCAAAGACTTGAAGGAATGGAGACACTTGGATTAAACAGATTCTATCTAAGCCCATGGCATTCAGTAGCAATTCCACGAATATGAGCGGATTATATTTTCCCAGTGCTGAACCCTTGTGGGAAGCTCCACTGGGCATGGGACAGGCCAGATCTCCTTGACCTTGTCTGAGAGGCTTCCATCCACTGCAGGGTGGCAGGTTGATACTAGGATGGGCAGGAGGCTGTCGGCTGCCGGCCCAGGGAGCAGCAGGGCTGACCAGTGGTTTGTTTTGCAGCCGACACCATGAGTAGCGACACAGAGATGGAAGTGTTTGGCATAGCCGCACCTTTCCTCCGCAAGTCGGAAAAGGAGAGGATCGAAGCTCAGAACCAGCCCTTTGATGCCAAAACCTATTGCTTTGTGGTTGACTCAAAGGAAGAATATGTCAAGGGGAAAATTAAGAGTAGCCAGGATGGGAAAGTCACTGTGGAGACAGAAGACAGCAGGGTAAGTAAGACATTTGTTCTTTCTCTTTTTCTCCCTCAACACTGGCCCAAGCTCCCCACATGGCTTTGCATAAGCTTATACCCCTCCTCCACCCACTTCTGGAGCCAGAGCCTGGATCTGGAATTCAGCATCTGAAACAGTGCTAAGGCATCCCAGACTCTAGGAGAAAGCGGAATGCCCTAGCCTCTATCAAAGGATGGGAGATGGGACCCCTAGTGGCTGACTAAAGCATTTCGTTTTGGGTGTCTTTTGTCACTGTATTGTTTTGGACCAGAGAACCAGCCTCACTGTCTCAAGGGTGGAGTGCTTTTAGAACCCACCCTTTGTAGGTTTGCCTAGCTCTGTCAGTGGTCATCCAACCAAGGAAGGAAGGGTGATGTATAAGGGATCCTAAAGACAACAAGGTCAAAGAACCAGGCTCTCTGTATCTGGAACTGCATGGAAAACTGAGTTCACTAAACTCTGTGGGAGGAAGGGAGGAATTTGGGGCTTTAGAAGATCGCAAATGTGTCATGTTACAAGGAAGAAAACACAAGAGCTGTGGGTATGACTCAGTGATAGAGCACGAGGCTGGCATACGCAAAGTCCCGCATTCAATCATCACATTCAATCACCACGTGTGTGAGGGTGTGTGTAATGGAGGTAGAAGCAGAGACAGGAGGAGAGAAGACACAAGAGACAGAACGGCGCCATTCGGTGGAGAGGGGAGGAAATGGGCAGCAGCAGTGTGGAAGCTCCCAGAAGGAAGACATCTCCTCATATCTCAGGTTAAAAATCTGAGAATGGGCTTCCAGAACAGGACAGAAGGCAGGAGCTAGACTCAATGTAGGATTTTCACGGGCTCTAGGGAGAACGTGCCTGAGAGGCGTCAAGAGAGCCCACGGCCCAAGTGGATTAAGGGAGGGAAGGAAGGTAGCTCTGTGGGTCACAGTACTCAGGGATGAGCTATTTCCAAAATCACTCCTAAAGAGAAAGGAGGGCAGGGGCTGACAGCCCCACCCGCCGGGCCTCAGACCCTCCATAGAGGACAGCCCTAGGTGGAAGTCTTCCTCTTAAAGCAGAGCTCTAGGGATATTGCAGAAAAGGAAGGGTGGGCCAGTGGCTCTTCCCCAAGAGCAGGGAAGGCGGTAAAGGAAGTAGGATGGGGCGTGGACAGCTGCTTCTTTATAGATGGGGCGTGGCTCTCAGGGTTGGACAGCTGCTTCTACGTAGACGGGGGCGTGGTTCTCAGGTCTGGACGACTGCTTTACATAGACGGGGGCGTGGTCCTCAGGGCTGGTTGGCTGCTTTACATAGGCGCGTGGTTCTCAGGGTTGGACAGCTACTTTTATATAGATGGGGCGTGGCTCTCAGGGTTGCACAGCTGCTTCTACAGGGCAGTGAAGTTAGCAGGCTCTATGGGCAGTAGCCCAGGGCTACAGTGCCTCTTCTCTCATTCTCTGTTGTCTCTGGTCAGGCCTGCTGCAGACATGCTCTTTTCTCTGAGGAGGTAGGAGAGCTACAGGGACAACCAGTGCCATAGCCAAACAACTTCCTTTGGCTCCGATTCTGTGTCATAGCCCCCCACCCCCGTTAGTCCTCGGAAATCTTCTTTCATCACATTGGTCACCATCCCCCAACCCCAGGCCCAAGAGAAAAACAGAGACACAGAAATAGAGAGAGATTGAGAGACAGATAGGGACAGAGAGACAGACAGACACAATGAGAGACAGAGAGAAAGACACACAGGAAGAGACAGAGAGGCAGAATCAATAGTCATGAGTGGACTTCATTCAATAGAAATCACTTCTTTATGCGTTATCAAAGGAACTCTGGCAACACACACATATTACATATACAACATTTACACACATTACATATACAACACATGTGTATATGTATATACATATATGTATGTATGCATATATTTTGCTCCTATAGACCTATGTGGGAGCAGACCTCATGTTTTCCCACTGCCACCTACCGTCATAACCTTGCTTTTCCCCACTGTCACCAGGCATTTCTTCTGCTCACCTGGACTGCAGTCTCTCTTAGGGTGCCAGACACACTCAGCAGTGCGATGGCTGGGGAACATTAGGTAAACCTGAGAGGACTCTTCTCTTTCAGACCCTGGTGGTTAAACCAGAGGACGTGTATGCCATGAACCCCCCCAAGTTTGACAAGATTGAGGACATGGCCATGCTGACCCACCTGAACGAGCCTGCCGTGCTGTACAATCTTAAGGACCGATACACGTCCTGGATGATCTACGTGAGTGGCTCATCAACTCGCCAACAGGCTATTCAGGATATCAGAAGGAGGGGGGAGGAAGGCGCTTTGAAAGAGTCCTGTTTTCTTGGCCAAAAGAAAGGAGATGAAGTAGAGAAGTGAATGATGACCAGACAAGCCAGAGATGGATGAGATAGGAAAGAGAGGGGCTGGAGAAAGGGAGGCAGGGAGGAGGAAAGTGGAAGAGGAGCAAAGGTTGGGAGGAGGAGCCCCAAAGAGCCAGAAAGCTGGGGTCACCATGAGCATGGTATTAGTTGTGGGAGGACTAGCTACTTTCCCTTGAATTCCAGTTACTTCATTCATCAATAGAAATCATGATTTCTTTATGAGTTATCAAAACAAGCCTTAGTAAAGGCAAAACATGTGTGTGTATATATATTACACAAACAATACACATATATATGTACATATATATATATGATGTGTGTAAGTATGTACATTTTTTTTTCTTCCATAGACCTACTCTGGCCTCTTCTGTGTCACCGTCAACCCCTACAAGTGGCTGCCGGTGTACAACCCTGAGGTGGTGGATGGCTACCGAGGCAAAAAGCGCCAGGAGGCCCCGCCCCACATCTTCTCCATCTCTGACAACGCCTACCAGTTCATGCTGACGGGTGTGTTTTCGAGAAGGAAGTATGGGTGTAGGGAGTGGGCACTAGACAGGCTCAGGGGCACTCTGGTGCGAGGCCCTAGAGAAGGAGAGGCAAGGAGGAAAAGCTGTAGGTTCTTGGGGTAGGGAGTTTGCATTTAGCTTAAGTATGGGTTAGGCCATAGGAAAGAATATCCTTATGGATCAGAAGCAACGACTGACCATCTTTGAGGTCAGAGGCTGAGAGAAGCCTCCGTTTTCAGCAAGGCCTTGACTTCTCTGAGTCCCATTCTCAGGACAGATGTTCTTTAAATCCCCACCTCTGACTAAGCAGACAAAAGAACAAGTAAATAGATAAAGAGAAAGGAACTCAATAGTTGAAACCCACTGCTTGCATGATGGATAAGAACCTCTTTGGACATAGCCCTCAGCTCTGCTTTCTTCCCCTCTCATAGATCGTGAGAACCAGTCCATCCTGATCACGTGAGTATCTCTGCTTAGAGAGGTTTCTCAGCTGGGGCCATAGATGTATCCCTCAGCTCTGATCGTTAGACAGTGCTTAGAGCAAAGCCCATGGTGAAAAGGCAGATTGGGGGTGGGTAAAAAAGCCTCAGAGAACTAGTTATACCCATGCTTGGATCAACTCAGGCTGTAGCCAGGTCCTCTGCCCCTCTGTGTGGTGGCTCATAGTGATTGGATGTGTGTGTCAGATGTGTGGAAGACTTCTGGATGACATCTTCAGGTGCTGGTTTATGAACAGGACTAATTTCTCTGTCTTTCCATCCTTCTAAACAGTGGAGAATCCGGGGCCGGGAAGACGGTGAACACCAAGCGGGTCATCCAGTACTTTGCAACAATTGCAGCCACTGGGGACCTTGCCAAGAAGAAGGACTCCAAAATGAAGGTGGGGATAGGAGCAAGGAAAGGGCTAGGGTGGAAGAGCATGAGGGATAGCGTGGGGTTGACCGTGGGTCGATTGGTCTTTAAGTCAAGTCACCGGAGCAGCCAGGAAGCGAGGCAGGCAGGAAAAGCAGAGCAGATGACGATTTTTTTTTTAAAATTATTTTATATGTATGAGTACACTGTAGCTGTACAGGTGGCCGTGAGATATCATGTGTGTGGCTGCTGTTGATCTCAGGACCTCTGCCAACCCCGCTCGCTCTGGCGTAATTTACTGACACACCAGAAGAGGGCGTCAGATCTCATTACGGGTGGTTGTGAGCCACATGTGGTTGCTGGGATTCGAACTCAGGACCTTCGGAAGAGCAGTCAGTGCTCTTACCCACTGAGCCATCTCGCCAGCCCCAGATGACGATTTTTAAAATGAGCATTTTCGTGGCTTACAAACATGTTTTCCCTTCCTCCTGTACTTCGTGCTTAGGGGACGCTGGAGGATCAAATCATCAGCGCCAACCCCCTGCTGGAGGCCTTTGGGAACGCCAAGACAGTGAGGAACGACAACTCTTCCCGCTTTGTGAGTCTGGCCTTGAGTATGATAAACTCTTCCTTTCAGCCTGCTGGAAAAGTCCTAGTGCGGGAGCTTGGGGAACTTACAGCTAGGCGGGAAGAGACAGTACCAAATGCACAGGCCACGTGTATGTGAGGCTCAAAAATTCACTGAGAAACTGGGGACCAGTTCCTCAACAGATAGGGCTGGCTGGTAAGGGAGTTGGGTACATGAGCCAAAGCTGCAGGGTAAGGAAGGGTTGAGAGGAAGAATGGCTTCGTGCTCCCCAGGGTGGGTGGTGTGTGAAGCATTCCTGCAGAGGCAGAAGATGGAGAAGAGACCTGTCACTAACAAGGGCATTAGCCCCGAGGAAGACTTTGGGTTTTGTCTTAAGCACAGTAGGAAGGATTCTGTAATCAGGGAAGTGACATGGTTCAGCATCCCAGTTATTCCATTAATGAGATCTGGGAAGTCCAGGAAGAGGCAGAAACACCAAATGGGAGAAGAAGGGACAGGCGGGAAGACTACTGAGGGAAAGGCTCCTACGGGAGGTGCTCGGGAATCTAGAGGAATTCCTCAGTCGTGGAAGGAACTGGTTTCCCTCTCCCTCTATGCAGGGCAAGTTCATCCGCATCCATTTCGGCACCACTGGGAAGCTGGCCTCTGCAGATATTGAAACTTGTAAGTACGCTCAGTGGGATGGGTGAAGTCTCTGTGCCCTGGGGAGCATTGTGAACCCTGACGGGCCCTGTGCTTCTGTTCCAGATCTGCTGGAAAAGTCCAGAGTCACCTTCCAGCTGAAGGCTGAGAGGAGCTACCACATCTTCTACCAGATTCTTTCCAACAAGAAGCCTGAGCTGATCGGTGAGCTGGTAGGGTAGGGTAAGGGAGAAGGGGTAAAGTCAGCCTTTGGGCAGACCCAGGAGAGCTAGTTGTGCCTGTAGAGGACTCTACAGCCATCGCAGATTTGTATCAACCACGGGATCTGGCTCCTTGGGCAGCAACTGTATCAGTTTCTAAAATCATGTAGTGTTTATGTGAGTATGTGCGTGTGTTGTCTTCTGGTGTATGTGTGTGTGCGTGTACATGTGTGCATGCTGATGCCTGAGAATGGTTTTCTTGATTTCTCTCAACCTTGTGCATTAAGGCAAGGGTTCTCGCCAAGCCTGGAGCTACTGTAGCTTGCCAGAATGCTGCTAGGACCCATGTCTCTGCCTTCTGAGTGCTGGGGATTACAAGCAGAAACCCCTACATCCACCTAACTTTTATATGAGTTTTGAGGATTCGAACTACAGTCCTTATGCTTCCGTGGCAAGCACTTTACATGCTGAGCCATCCCTCCCGGGCTCACTGTACCAATTTGAAAAACCTGATCAGATGTGCTGTAATGGGGCAAAATCATGATTGGTTCCATGATAGACTTTGAGTGGGATGGAGGTTTCGCTCGTCCCATTGAGCACTTAATGGTCCTTGAGCGCCCCCTTGTGTTTCAGCATAGGAACCAATCTCAGCTCACGGAAGGCCAGTGCAAACTGATTAACGACCCAGCCAGGGAGGGTCATTTCTGTGTCTATCTTTTTTTTCAGCTAACAGAGGCCTGCCTGCGTGCTCACTACCTTCCTTATTTTCAGTCTATCGTAGCTTAGTCTTCTGACCTCCATCCTGAAAACAGGCTGCCAGTTTCCAGCCAACTTTAGAAAACCTATCCCAAACAGCCTATGCTTTCCCTAGCCTGGGCTCCTGCCCCGGCACACAGTAGTCATCCAGTTTTTCTTATTCACTGTCCCCAACACACACTGGCAATACAACATTCACTTGAAAAGCAAAAACACAAATATTTTTTCTTCTAGGGTTTTCAACTTGTATGGCATGGAAAACTGCAGTTTCCCCTAGACCAGTAGTTCTCAACCTTCCTATTGCTGGAATCCTTTAATACAGTGCTTCATATTGGGATGACTCCAACTATAAAATTATTTTTATTACTACTTCTTAACTATAATTTTGCTATGCTTAATAAAATATCTGTGCTTTCCAATTGTGACCCTTATGAAAAAGTTATTTAACCCCAAAAGGATCGCGACCCACAGGTTGAGAACCACTGCTCTAGAGATTTTTTTTTTTTTTACTTCCGCATCTAATTTTGACCCCAGTGGTTGAAGTCCCAGGTCAGGGCTCGGGAGCACACTGCCACCTAGTGGAGTTTTCATTAGCCATGTATGAATTCCTCATTTCAGAGTTGCTGCTGATTACGACCAACCCTTACGACTACCCATTCATCAGCCAGGGTGAAATCCTGGTGGCCAGCATCGACGATGCTGAGGAGCTGTTGGCTACAGATGTAAGCAGGACCACAGAAAGGTGGGAGAGCCTCCACATAGTGAGGGCCATGGGCAGACAAGCTGTCCTTTCCATTGCAGAGTGCCATTGACATCCTGGGCTTCACCCCGGAGGAGAAATCTGGACTTTATAAACTGACAGGGGCAGTGATGCATTATGGGAACATGAAGTTCAAGCAGAAGCAGCGGGAGGAGCAAGCCGAGCCAGATGGCACTGAAGGTACAGTGTCACCAGAGCAGGCTACAGAGTGGAAGCAGAGAGCTCACTCCCCTGGGGCCATCCAGAGAGTCTTTTGAAAATGATTAATCTGTCTTCCCCTCTGGAGAGTGGATGAGCCTTTTCTAGGCCTGCAATAAATATAAGGAAGCATCACCATCTAGTTATAAAACACTTATTAGTTTAGTGTGTGTGTGTGTGTGTGTGTGTGTGTAAGGATTCTATACCTCATGTGTTGAAGTCAGAGTACAACTTTTAAGAGTCAATTCTCTGCTTCCGCAATACGAGTCCCTGGGATCAAACTCAGTTGTCAGGTCTGGTGCCCCATGCATCTACCCCCTGAGCCATCTCTCTGCTTCCTCCACTTACTTTTGGTGAATTCCTAGAAAGGTCTTATTCCAGATGCAATGTGACATGGCCAGGGCTTTCTGGGGTCCAATCCTGCTGCTCCATGAAGTCTGCCACTGGAAGGTGTAGTGTCATGGGTCCCGCAGAGACATTTCAGGGACGAGGAATATGAAAATGGTTTGCCTCCTACCTCTCTGACCATGATCTTTCCTTTCTGACCAGTGGCTGACAAAACAGCCTACTTGATGGGCCTGAACTCCTCAGACCTCCTCAAGGCCCTGTGCTTTCCCAGAGTGAAAGTTGGGAATGAGTACGTTACAAAAGGCCAGACTGTGGACCAGGTAAGACTGCCTCAAGTTCAGGAGGGACGTAGGACCCTGATGGCCATGGTCTTCTTACTAATTTGCTGGCCTCTCCTCCATTAGGTTCACCACGCTGTGAATGCTCTCTCCAAGTCCGTTTACGAGAAGCTGTTCTTGTGGATGGTCACTCGTATTAACCAGCAGCTGGATACAAAGCTACCAAGACAGCACTTCATTGGGGTTTTGGATATTGCAGGTTTTGAGATTTTTGAGGTTTGTATTGTTTCTGTTTTCTTATATCTTCACATGGGAGTTTTCACAACCCTAACAAGAGCACTAGGATGATTTTCTTGCAGGAAGGATAGAAAGAGCAAGCTGGATAGGAGAGAGATAGCCTATCAGGACACTGTGTGTTGTTTTAAGACAGTTGGAGAGCCGGGGTTTACTCAGGGTTTACTGCCTGTTGTGAAAGTAGGGAGAGCTCAGTATGATATCCAGAATACTTGCATGAAAAAGCAAAAATGCTGGGCATGGTGATGTGTTCTCAGAAGTGGAGATGTAGAGACAATCAGATCCTTGCTGCTCACTGGCCTGTCAGCCTACTTACCTAGAAATTTCCAGGCAAACAGGTCCTGTCCAAAAGAAAGAAAAGCTGGATGGTGGATGTTGCTTGAGAAATGACACCCAAAGTTGTCATCTGGCCCCTGTAGGCACGTGCATGCACACACACACACACACACACACACACACACACACACACATGTGCAGCCACACATATTTGTGCACATGTGAATATACACATACATGCTGATACACACGGGACTATAGACTTATAGTCTTTTAAACAGACTTTCAAAAGTACTACCAAATAGGTAAAATTAAAAAAAAAAATCAAATAGAGGGCCAGAGAAGTTGATATTGTCAATTGTGTACTAGTTGATATAGTTATCTGGCTGGTTCTGAGTTAGAAGCGAATGTGTTTTCAGTGTTTGCGGGGTGGCAGCCATGCAAGGAGCGGGGGAAAGAGGGGACATGCAAGGGGCGGGGGAGAGAGGGGAAGCTTGTAGTTTAGTTGAGAAGAAACAGAAGCCTGTAGGGCATGCAGAAGCATAAACACAAAATAAGTGCACAAGAGGGACGCAGAAGCGGAGAACCATGTAAGTGGAAGACTCATGATTGGCTCTGAAAACACAGAGGAGCGGGTGGGACTTGACCCATGAGGAGGAATGAGGATGGCGTTTCCATTTTGAAGGATGCCTAATTCTTTCACATGAACGTTATGTTTTGGCATCAGTATAACAGCCTGGAGCAGCTGTGCATCAACTTCACCAACGAGAAACTGCAACAGTTTTTCAACCACCACATGTTCGTGCTGGAGCAGGAGGAGTACAAGAAGGAAGGCATCGAGTGGACCTTCATCGACTTCGGGATGGACCTGGCGGCCTGCATCGAGCTCATCGAGAAGGTATCCCACTCCGTCCGCTCTGTGCCCCCTTCCCATGTACTTTCCGTTCTTATTTACTCAGCTGCTTTGCCTCGCCTTCAATCCAGCCGATGGGCATCTTCTCCATCCTGGAAGAGGAGTGCATGTTCCCCAAGGCGACAGACACCTCCTTCAAGAACAAGTTGTATGACCAGCACCTGGGAAAATCCAACAACTTCCAGAAGCCTAAGGTGGTCAAAGGCAAGGCCGAGGCCCACTTCTCCCTGGTGCACTATGCCGGCACTGTGGACTACAGTGTCTCAGGCTGGCTGGAGAAGAATAAGGACCCCCTGAATGAGACCGTGGTGGGGCTCTACCAGAAATCCTCCAACAGACTCCTGGCACATCTTTATGCCACCTTTGCTACAACAGATGGTAACTAACAGACTTCCTAGACAGGAGCTTTGTCTTCACGTAATCTCCCTTTCCCACAGCACACAGAAGTCTCGGTACACCCACTCACCGTGACTGGGCCCTTTTGTGTTTTGCAGCGGACGGTGGGAAGAAGAAAGTCGCTAAGAAGAAAGGCTCTTCCTTCCAAACGGTGTCTGCGCTGTTCAGGGTAGGACAAATTTGAGTTAATCCATTCACAGTTCACCCGAGTCATAGCAGAATGAGCCATGTTGAGATCCTAGGCTTGATTTATTCAAGGGTGAGTTAGTCATGCTGCCCGATGGCTCTCTCGGGGTGAGACCCATGGACCGTCTGACAATATACAGATGAGGTTTAACAAATCTGGGGTGAGGGTTTGTTCCACTGTAACTAACAGGTCTGGCAGGCTGGGGGCAGTGCGTTCTCAGTTCCAATTATCTCGCTGCCTTCAGTATGCCCATGGTAGCACCCAGGCCCCTGGTAGGGTCAGACACATTTTCTGTCTTAATTTTGGAAATCATTTTGTAGTTGGTGACCATCTTGCAACCTGGGAGAAAGATGACTGAGGCAGGTCACATCCCTGTGCTTGGGACCAAAAATCAGACTTCAGTTTTTTGTTTTTGTTTTTTGACTAATCCATATATAATGAGATTATACACATACTTATTATATAAGTATGGCACCCAAATCTAAACACACAATTCATGTGTTCCACATATGGCTTTTACAGGAAGGACGTAGATCATTCTACATATTCGAAGCATACTACTGTTTTGCCTACATGAGATGGGATGTTCTATTTGTGTGTCATGTTGGTACTCAAAAAATTTTCTCAGATTTATAGAAGAAAATCTTCAGATTTTAGAGCATTTTAGATTTTAGATTTTCAAGATGGAGATGTCCAAGTTATGGCAAGTGTGTACATCTCTGGGTTTGGGGCTATTCAAGGACAGAGTTAATTTCACAATTTTTAAAAGATTTATTTATTTATTTTTATGTATACAAGTACATTGTAGCTGTATAGATGGTTGTGAGCCTTCGTGTGGTTGTTGGGAATTGAATTTTAGGACCTCTGCTTGCTCCGGTCAAACCCACTCACTCAGCCCCTGCTTGCTCCGGCCCAAAGATTTATTTATTATTATAAATAAATACACTGTGCTGTCTTCAGACACACCAGGAGAGGGCGTCAGATCTCATTATGGGTGGTTGTGAGCCACCATGTGGTTGCTGGGATTTGAACTCAGGATCTTCAGAAGAGCAGTTAGTGCTCTTACTCGTTGAGCTATTTCACCAGCCCAATTTCACAATTCTTAAGTTGAAGCCATATAGTTGAGTTTCACCACCATGCAACTAGTTGCCTCTGTGGAAGTTTACAGTAGGCTGCCAAAAGAAATGTTGTTGTTGTTGTTGTTGTTTTCTAGGAAAACTTGAACAAGCTGATGTCCAATTTAAGAACCACTCACCCACACTTTGTGCGCTGTATAATACCCAATGAAACCAAGACCCCAGGTGAGCCACCTGCCAGCCCTGAAGTTGCTGCTCAGTCTTTAAGGACTTCTGGGTGAAGCTCAGGTGTCTTGCCTGTGTTCTTAGGGGCCATGGAACACAGCCTGGTCCTGCACCAGCTGAGGTGTAACGGGGTCCTGGAAGGTATCCGCATCTGCAGGAAGGGGTTTCCCAACAGGATCCTGTATGGAGACTTTAAACAGAGGTACATCATCAAAATTCTCTGATTGTCCTTTGACATGGATAAGGGCTGGGATTTGAGGGAAAAAATAGCACATGAAAAGGCCTATTTCAAAAGAGCAGTTGTGGTTGGTCTTCCATGTGAAATAACCTATGGTTTGGTCAAGGTTCACGTTCTGTGTCATCTACATTTCTTTGGAACTTGTCTGATATATAACAGGGGAGGGAAAAAGCCCTGGCCCAAGAGTCCCAAGGCCTAGATTCTGGCAAAGTGACTATGGGCAAGTTTCTTTACTTTCTGGGAACTAGGCTTTCTGGTCTGTAGGAAGGGAGGCCTGCAATCACCGATCATTGCCAACATCCTGATCACTTCTGTGTCCACAATGGCAGATATCGAGTGCTGAACGCCAGTGCCATCCCAGAGGGCCAGTTCATAGACAGCAAGAAAGCTTGTGAGAAGCTCTTGGCTTCCATCGACATCGACCACACACAGTACAAATTTGGACACACCAAGGTAATGCATCAGTTCTGCCTTGTGCTGTTGGCTTTTGCATCCTCTTAACACAATGAGCCGGGTGGCTCATTCTTCTTATCCATCCTTCTGAAGGTGTTCTTTTTTTCTTTTTTCTTTTTCTTTTACTTTTTCTGAAGGTGTTCTTTAAGGCTGGCTTGCTGGGAACCCTGGAAGAGATGCGGGATGAGCGTTTGGCCAAACTGATCACTCGGACACAAGCCGTGTGCAGAGGGTTTCTCATGCGTGTGGAATTCCAGAAGATGATGCAGAGGAGGTGGAGTGGGGTCTTTGGTTTAAGCATGAGCTCTTTGGAAGAAGGTGGAAGAGGGGAGAGAGAATTCCTTATAGGAGCAATGCTTTGTTTGTTTGTTTGTTGAGACAGGGTTTCTCTATGTAGCCCTATGCAGTCCTGGAACTCACTCTGTAGACCAAGTTGACAACTCAGAGATTTGGCTGCCTCTGTCTCCCAAGCATTAGTATTAAAGGCATGAGCCACCACTGCCAGGCTGCTCTTTTTTTTTTTTTAATTATGCTCTACCCATCTGTCTGTCTGCCTGCCTGTCTGTCTGTCTATGTATGCTTTGTGTTTATGTGTGTGAGTATGTATGCTAAGGCTCACTTTCAGTGGTCAGAGGACAACTTGCAGGAGTCAGTTCTTGCCTCCACTATTGTGGGGCTTGAGAATTAAACTCTGGCTGTCAGGCATGGGATTGGGCACCTTTCTCTGCTGAGCCATCGTGGCTTTGTTTGCAGGGAGTCTATCTTCTGCATCCAGTACAATATCCGCGCCTTCATGAACGTCAAGCACTGGCCCTGGATGAAACTCTTCTTCAAGATCAAGCCCCTGCTGAAGAGCGCGGAGACGGAGAAGGAGATGGCCACCATGAAGGAGGAGTTCCAGAAAACCAAAGATGAGCTGGCCAAGTCTGAGGCAAAGAGGAAGGAGCTGGAGGAGAAGCTGGTCACTCTGGTACAAGAGAAGAATGACCTGCAACTTCAAGTACAGGCTGTATGTCTCTAGGAATCTTGCTTTTTCAAATCCTTCCTAGATTCGATCACAATTTTAGGAAATCTGGATTAAACCGAGGGTGGGGCATTGGGGTGCTTCGTGGAGGAGTTCACAAAGAAAGATGGCAGTGTCTCTCAAACCTTCACCTCTTAAAGGGAATTGCGATTTATTTTTAAAGGAGAGTGAGAATTTGCTGGATGCTGAGGAACGATGCGACCAGTTGATCAAAGCCAAGTTCCAGCTGGAGGCCAAAATCAAAGAGGTGACCGAGAGAGCCGAAGACGAGGAGGAGATCAACGCCGAGCTCACGGCCAAGAAGAGGAAGCTGGAGGACGAGTGCTCAGAGCTGAAGAAGGACATCGATGACCTTGAGCTGACACTGGCCAAGGTTGAGAAGGAGAAGCACGCCACGGAGAACAAGGTACTCGCTCTTCTTGCGGTTTCTCTCCAGCTCAAGGTACTCATGGCTAACCAAGCGCTCTGCTTCTACTAGTTCTAACTGCTGCGGTTTCTTTTAGGTAAAAAACCTTACCGAAGAACTGGCAGGCCTGGATGAAACTATTGCAAAGCTAACACGGGAGAAGAAGGCCCTCCAAGAGGCCCACCAGCAGACCCTGGACGACCTCCAGGCTGAGGAAGATAAGGTCAATTCTCTGAGCAAGCTCAAGAGCAAGCTGGAGCAGCAAGTGGATGACGTGAGCACTGGGTGTCAGTCTCTGGAGTCTCCCGAGGCTTCAGGGCGGAAGAGCCCTGGGCAGGGGCGGGGCTGGGGTTATCAATCAGAAATCATTTGATCCTGACGGGGAAATGATGCCCTCTTGCAGCTGGAGAGCTCCCTCGAACAAGAAAAGAAGTTGCGTGTGGACCTAGAAAGGAACAAAAGGAAGCTGGAGGGAGACCTGAAGCTTGCCCAAGAGTCCATATTAGATCTGGAGAACGACAAGCAACAGCTGGACGAGAGGCTCAAGAAGTATGTTCCCCCCTCCCCCCGCCCCGCCAAACACAGTTTCCGCTGTTCTCTGAGTGGCTGTGGATCCCGTCTTCACGAGTTCTCTATGTCCCTCCGCAGGAAGGACTTTGAATATAGTCAGCTGCAAAGCAAAGTGGAAGATGAGCAGACATTGAGCCTCCAGCTTCAGAAGAAAATCAAAGAGTTACAGGTAGGAAGAGGTGGTCAGCTCTCCCCTGCCCGTGTGGGTGGCTCACAAAGCTGAGTGGTGTCTGCTAAAGTCAGAGTAGGTAAGGTAGGACTGTGTGGCTGCCTCATGGGACCTCACTCTGACAGGCTTGACTTAGCAGTGATGACAGCGATGACCGAGTCCCTTAAACTTGCAACAGAATGCATGGGGGTGGATGGAGAAATTCCCAAGGTAGTTAGTGACCATATTGGTGCAGGAAAAGATTCATTTGGAAGAAAAATCATCAGCATTTATGTTTCTCTGGGGGAACATCCATGAGCAGATTCATCTGGTGGGAACGCAACCTCTTCTCCATCATCATCATCATCATCATCATCATCATCATCATCATCATCATCATCATCAATTTTTATATATTAATAGGCTTCCATGTGCTAGTTCATCACGTGCTTATAGTACTCCCTGACCCAGCCCCATCTTAACCACCTTCCCCACCTTCTTCTTCACCTTTGATAATCACTGTTTCATATTCAGATCGACTTAAACAAATTCTTCACATATACACCACTTGTTTTTCCGGTGTCTGGTGTCCTCCATTTTGCTGCAAATGGTAGAGCTCCATTCTTTTTTTTTAGATGAGTCATGTGCCATTTAAGTAAAGGATGTCTTCTTCATGCATTCGTGGGTTGATGACACCTATTCAATTGCCAAGTTAGCTGCTGTGACCCTGAGAGTCTCTTGGGCTGCTCTCTATAGGCTCGCATCGAGGAGCTGGAGGAAGAGATAGAGGCAGAGAGGGCCACCCGGGCCAAAACAGAGAAGCAGCGCAGCGACTATGCCCGCGAGCTGGAGGAGCTGAGTGAACGGCTGGAGGAGGCGGGCGGTGTCACCTCTACCCAGATTGAACTGAACAAGAAGCGTGAGGCTGAGTTCTTGAAGCTGCGCAGGGACCTGGAGGAGGCCACACTGCAGCACGAGGCCACGGTGGCCACCCTGCGAAAGAAGCACGCGGACAGCGCGGCGGAGCTGGCGGAGCAGATCGACAACCTGCAGCGGGTCAAGCAGAAGCTGGAGAAGGAGAAGAGCGAGTTCAAGCTGGAGATTGACGACCTCTCCAGCAGTGTGGAGAGCGTATCCAAATCCAAGGTGAGGGGCCGGCTGAGCAGACCCTGAGGGGCACCTGCAGTGGGTCAACCTAAGGCCACCTGCGACCTCCCTCCTCTTTCCAATCTGCAGGCCAATCTGGAGAAGATATGCCGAACTCTAGAGGACCAGTTAAGTGAGGCCAGGGGCAAGAATGAGGAGGCACAGAGGAGCCTAAGTGAGCTGACCACACAGAAGTCCCGGCTACAGACAGAGGCCGGTGAGCCAAGCTTGGTTCAGTTCAATCAAGCTCCGGATGCTATGTCCAGATGCCAACCTGGAATGCCAGAAGGCTTTCCCTCCCAGGGGCAGCACCCCTTTGCGGGGGCGGGGGGAGAATGCTTTGTTTTGTTTTGCTTTGGCTTATTTTAAAGGCAGGGTTCCCCACTCTGTTGGCCTGGAATTCCTTGTGTAGACCAGGCTGGCCTGGAACTTAACAGAGATGTCTGCCTGCTTCTACTTGCAAAACCCTGTTTTTAAAGGCCTGCATCACCACCCCTGGTGAGGGAGGATTTCTAAAAACACACTTTCAGAGAAAAAGTAAATGGAAGTAACACACAGGAGAGGCTGCCCCACACCTCCTGGAGGAGAACACCGAGTCTCCTCAGAGAAAACAGGAAGCAAGCAGATGGTCAAGCTTCCATGAGTAACACAAGCTTCCATCTGACAAAACCTGGATGGGGCAGGGAGGAGCCCAGCTTTTCTACCACCTGCCCGCCTTTCCCCTCTGACTTCTGCATACGCCCCAGCTGACCATATTTGCCCGAGTATAATTTCACATTTCCAGAGAGGAGACGAAGCCCTAAGCATTTTCCTTAGTGACACAGCAGGAATCATCAGGCACTGGGGGATGCTCCGGGGAGCGGAGAGGCACCCTGGTGATGTGCAAATGCATAATGGTTCTCTCAGCTTTTACTGGCAGAGGTCACTCCTGGCTTCGTAGGGTTTATAGCAATCGTTTATTAGGCTGTTATTTCCTTTTCATTGACACACCCCTGCTCTCAAGAGAGTGTGTGTGTGGGTGCCTCACCTTTATTACTTGCACAGCCCCCCAATGTGGTCCAATGTCTCACACTTGGTCATCAAGTGAATGTATGAATGGCTGACTGAATGAACTGTTTTCTTCCTGGCACAGGTGAGCTGAGTCGTCAGCTGGAAGAAAAGGAAAGCATAGTCTCTCAGCTTTCCAGGAGCAAGCAAGCCTTTACTCAACAGATAGAGGAGCTCAAGAGGCAGCTGGAGGAAGAGAACAAGGTACCCACTCTGAAGGATGCTTTCTTGATCTCCGTTTATTTGTTTTGTTTTGTTTTGTTTTTGTTTTCAAATGGCATCTGCAAAATAGAAGCAAGATTGAAAAAAAAAATGACGATTCAGCCAGTTGCTGAGAGCAGGGCACATCTGGTTTGTGTGCTACCCGCACTCCTAATCCACCGGGGTGTCTTTTGATTTTTTTTTTTAAGGCGAAGAATGCACTGGCCCACGCCCTGCAGTCCTCCCGCCACGACTGTGACCTGCTGCGGGAACAGTACGAGGAGGAGCAGGAAGGCAAAGCCGAACTGCAGAGGGCACTGTCCAAGGCCAACAGCGAGGTGGCCCAGTGGAGGACCAAATATGAGACGGATGCCATCCAGCGCACGGAGGAGCTGGAGGAAGCCAAGTATGTGTCTCTAATTAGAACCCGTAAGAGAACTCATGGCTTAGCACACTGACTCCAGAGTAACACAGGGGTGAATCTAATGAATGAATTTGTTTTGTTACTGGAGATTTCCCCATCACCCCAGTCTTTAAATGTAACATTGGCTGTAATGTAAAATGTAACGGAATGAACTTAGTTCATTTAAACACCAGCTTTGATCCCGGTTAGACCCGGTGAAAGGCCATTGATCAGAGACTCTGAGCAGATGGGGGATTCCCTTAAGGTTTATGCGCAGAGGCATGTGAGCCACGCAGTTGGTATCTCCAGCTTGGTGAGCACTGAGGCTTGAGGAGAAGATTGAAACTTAATGTCGTCGTCGGCTTTCTTCTCCTTTTCTTGAAGAAAAAAGCTTGCTCAGCGCCTTCAGGATTCAGAGGAGCAGGTTGAGGCTGTGAACGCAAAATGTGCCTCCTTGGAGAAGACCAAGCAGAGGCTGCAAGGGGAAGTGGAGGACCTGATGGTGGACGTGGAGAGAGCCAACTCTTTGGCTGCTGCTCTGGACAAGAAGCAGAGGAACTTTGACAAGGTGCGGGGACGCTCTGTGCTGGCTGGGCTCCACAGTGTGGGTATGTTGTGGGGGCTGTAGGAGGAAGGGATAGGCTCCCCGCTTTCCCCTTCTTTAGCACAGTGGCCTTAAAAAAATTCCCCGGACTTCACTAGCAATTTGTTTCTCCATATGTGACATGGACGGGGAATGGGATGGGGCAGAAGTCCCTTCTGAGGATTGTGGTAGCAGTGAAACCGTTTCCACTAGGACAGGATCTTTTCCATCCCGCATACACGTGCCTTTACGTGGCTCAGACTCCAACTTAGGTCCCTCCCTGTGACAGACAAACATGATTTGAAGCAGTGCTTTAATGAAATACTTTCATTCAGGGCCATTTTTCTTTCTTCTTTTCTTTCTTTTTCTTTTTTTAATTAGGAAAAGGGTAATCATGTCTAGCTAATTCCTTCTTTAAGAATTCATTTGCTTTCTGGATATGACAGTAGTTACTGATAGGTCATCTTGAGTAAGCTGATGGAATGAGAACCTTGCTCATTCAGTAATCTAGACCAGGCAACGGGAGAGAACCCTAACTCTGGGAGTAGCCCCTTCAGGGGTGACATTATGTTAGATGCTTGGCAGAGAGCTCACTAACAGAGCCTTTCCACGATGCTGTGGCAGGTGTTAGCTGAGTGGAAGACAAAGTGTGAGGAGAGCCAAGCGGAGCTGGAGGCGGCTCTCAAGGAATCCCGGTCCTTGAGCACTGAGCTCTTCAAACTGAAAAATGCCTATGAGGAAGCCTTGGATCAACTTGAAACCGTGAAACGGGAGAACAAGAACTTAGAACGTAAGCCAATCTGAACTGTCTGAGGTTGTGGGAAATCCTTTGCTTCATGCATCACGGCCAGAGTGTGTGAGAGTGGATGAGACTGCATTCTTCAGGCTCCTCCACAAGGGCCTGCAGATGCACCTATAGAACTCTTCACAAGCTGTTGTTTTGAGACCCTATACAATGTCTTATCTCTGAGAAGCAGAGGTCTTTAGAGTTACAGAGTGCTATCAACAGGCAGTTAGTGGGCGCTTCACATTGCCAGGAGCCTGTGCAGAGGCGTCCAAATGCAATGCAGACCCATTTCATTGCAGAAGAGATAGCAGATCTCACTGAACAAATTGCCGAGAACGGTAAAAGCATCCATGAGCTAGAGAAATCCAGAAAACAGATGGAGCTGGAGAAGGCTGACATCCAGATGGCGCTGGAGGAAGCAGAGGTGAGGATGGGTTGGGAGGCAGAAGCCAGAGCAGAGGCGACAGCTTGTGCCAGAGATGTTCACACTTCACACTTCTGGAGTCATGATCCTAATGCTCCTTCCCTATGACTGTGCAGCTGAGTGAGACCATGCCTGTGAGCTAACTTAACTTAACTTAACTTATTGGGGAAAATCATTACATTACAATAGGTTTACACCTGAAAGTGTACAAACCCCTTAGCTGAAGTTAGAATAGCTGTAAGGTGCTGCTTGCTTTTAAATGGCCAGAAGATTGTAAATACTTTTTGTGTTTGAGTGCACAATTGTAAATGAATAAGCATAAAATGTTTCACTTCTGCACTAAAGGTAAGTTAGTTTATTTAAAGGTAGTTTTGACTATTATGGAATTTGATTTAGGAATATCTCCTTGGAGCTTTTCTGACCCAAGGTTGAGTGAGTGATCTGCTCTAGAGCAGCACTAAAACTCTTCTTTTTTTGTTTGTTTGTTTTGTCTTTTAAAGGCAGCTCTTGAGCATGAAGAAGCCAAGATCCTCCGGATACAGCTTGAACTGACCCAGGTGAAATCCGAGATTGACAGAAAGATTGCAGAGAAGGATGAAGAGATCGAGCAGCTGAAGAGGAACTACCAGAGAACAGTGGAGACCATGCAAGGTGCCCTGGACGCTGAGGTGCGCAGCAGGAATGAGGCCATCCGACTGAAGAAGAAGATGGAGGGTGATCTCAATGAGATCGAGATCCAGCTGAGCCATGCCAACCGCCAGGCCGCAGAGACCATCAAGCACCTCCGGAGTGTCCAGGGACAGCTGAAGGTAGAGGGAGCTTCCTGGGGTGGGGGAACTAGGCACGGTTTGTGGTCCTTGGCTCTCGGATTCACACACTCTGTCTTCTGCCTAGGACACCCAGTTGCATCTGGATGATGCTCTCCGGGGCCAGGAGGACCTGAAGGAGCAGCTGGCAATTGTGGAGCGCAGAGCCAACCTGCTGCAGGCCGAGGTGGAGGAGCTACGGGCCACGCTGGAGCAGACAGAGAGGGCCCGGAAGCTGGCAGAGCAGGAGCTGCTGGATTCCAATGAGAGGGTTCAGCTGCTGCACACCCAGGTGAGGGCGGGAGGATTGGGGTCTGAGGTTCCGCCCCAGATGCACTGTATGACACTCCCTCCTCTTTCCCAGAACACCAGCCTCATCCACACCAAGAAGAAGTTGGAGACTGACCTCACACAGCTCCAGAGCGAGGTGGAGGATGCCTGCAGGGACGCAAGGAACGCAGAGGAGAAGGCTAAAAAGGCCATCACTGACGTGAGGCTCCTGCTTCCTCCCCACTGTGGCCGCTGATAGCATGTCTCATTAAAGCCCTACTTTCCTCTAACCCCACAAATACCCGGTAGAAGTCTACCCTTTTGGGACACACATCAGACTATTCCCATCTCCCGTCAAACTCGCCTGTGCCCTCTTGTACTGTTAAAAGCCAGCAGATGGGGGAAAGGCAGGACAGGAGTATACTTTTTCTTTCCTGTCCCTGGAGAGGTGTTTCTTTCACTTGCATCTGGAAATGAGGCCCTCGGGGGGTGCTATTCCATCACATGGCTCCTTTCCTCTCGAACTTTCCTGGGTCTCCTCCAGGCTTTCTAGTTCTGTAGCTATAATGGCGCCACCTACTGCCTTGTATGGGAATGTCACCCTAGTGCTATTTTATTTTCCTGTAGGTGTTACTTCTTGAGTCCCTCCCTGACGGGATTCTACCGTCTCAGGTTAATCTCCTCTAAGCCTTAGGCGCTTTTGCAACTGTGTGTTGGTGATGATTAAAAAACAAACAACAAACAAAACAAAACCTGGGCGTTGGGCAGGTCCCAAGGAGACCAGTTTCAGGATACTGTTTCTCACTCAGCCCTTCTAGAGTTTATTTTATAAAATGTATATCCCAGATGTAGCTTTTGTCCTCTTTCAACGAGGAAAGTGTGTTCATTCATGTTCTTACCCGCTGTCCTTTCTGTAAAGCATGCTCTCTGCACACCATGGAATGCCGGCTTCCACAGCTGCAAGATCTCTGAGCCTTGCCCACACGTTTTGCCTTTCAGGCCGCCATGATGGCGGAGGAGCTGAAGAAGGAGCAGGACACCAGTGCCCACCTGGAGCGGATGAAGAAGAACCTGGAGCAGACGGTGAAGGACCTGCAACACCGTCTGGATGAGGCTGAGCAGCTGGCGCTGAAGGGCGGCAAGAAGCAGATCCAGAAACTGGAGACGCGGGTACTTGCTGGGGGGAGGCGGGGGAACCTCTGCCTGGCCAAGCCCAGCTTCCCAGACTACCCCCCATTCAGGGCTCAGCACTAGAATAATGCCCCAAACATCTCTCCAGATCAGAGAGCTGGAGTTTGAGCTAGAAGGGGAGCAGAAGAGGAACACAGAGTCTGTGAAGGGCCTGAGGAAGTATGAGCGGCGTGTTAAGGAGCTCACATATCAGGTAGGTGGAAAGATTACATGTCCAAGGTTTGAATACCACTCAAAGCTTGGAATTGGACAGAACACGTGTGCACCCCCAGGCTGACTAGGCCCTTGTACAACACTGCCCCCTCTCCTTTAACGACATCCCTACCTTCATTTGCAGAGTGAGGAGGACAGGAAGAATGTGCTGAGATTGCAGGATCTGGTGGATAAACTTCAAGTGAAAGTCAAGTCCTACAAGAGGCAGGCTGAGGAGGCTGTAAGTCCAACGCATATGTGGCCTGGCCCATTTCCCACGGGGAGACCCGAGAGCGGATCATGCAGATTTTACCCTCTGGGCTCTTTGCCTTTAGGATGAACAAGCCAATGTTCATCTCACCAAGTTCCGGAAAGCCCAGCATGAGCTAGAGGAGGCCGAGGAACGTGCTGATATCGCAGAATCGCAAGTCAATAAGCTGCGGGCTAAGACCCGGGACTTCACCTCTAGCCGGGTAAGCTGACCTGGGGAATGCCCAGAGATGCAGACACGTCAGAGTTGGAAGTTGCTGTAGGGGATCCTCTACTTCCCAGTCAGAGATTCTCAAGTTCAAAGAAAACATTCTTTATAGTCGTCTTACCTGGGTGGAGCTGCACTAGAAACACGTTTATAATGAAAACAAAAAACAAACAAACAAACAACAAAGCAAAACCGCGCTGTCTCTTCAGCGCCCCCTGCTGGTATGAGAGAAGCTGTTCAGGAGCACCCTCTAGAGGTAGCTGAAGGTGTCTGCAGTTACTGTACCTACAGGCCCATTGTGGCTCCTCTCTCTGAGGTCCAATTTCTCAGATTATGGAGGAACTTCATGTGGGCCATCATGCATCCTCCCAAACGACCCCCAAATTCCCTGCATCCCATTGAAATACATAAACAACTCCTTGATGCTTGCGGGAGGAGGGGTTCAGGAAGTGTCTCTGTTGCCTGACTTGACTGAGAGCATCCACATTCTCTCTAGATGGTGGTCCATGAAGGTGAGGAGTGAGCAAGCCCTCCTGGTGCAGGGCAGAAGATATGCAGAATGTATGTTTTCGTGGCTCCTGACAATCCTACTTAATTTCCATGTATCCCTTTTCCACATGCAATAAAGTTTGCCTTGTTTCAAGTTGGTTTGTTTTGTCTTGTGCCTTCCTCTCATTCCAGAAGAGAAATTTATACCTCTTTTGGTGATTTCTATGCTGAATGCTGAAATATTAATAAGCAGTTGTCTTGGTAGATTAAATTGGTGTGTGTGTGTGTGTGTGTGTGTAGAGGGTTGGCATTGGTTTAAATTTGAACTTAAAAAATTTAAAATACTTCCAGCTAAATATTGCTTCAGTGGGATGGGGAGGGCGAGTTTATGAAAGTCATCTATTAATATCATATAAGAGAGACACAAAGCTTGGGTCAGGGACACCTTGTTAGAAGTTGGGGAGGATTCCTCTACTTCATATTTTACTAGGGAAATGTGTCTCAAAGCTAGTAAATAATGGTTGGAGTCCATACAAGATATGAACGAATGCCACAGTGTCTGGTCCTGTCATGAGCACAGAGGCCTGTGGTAGAGTTCTCATCTCAGATACACAGGGCTCTGGGTTCAACTTGCAGCACTGCAATCAAACAAACAAGCAAACAAACAAGACATTTTAAAAAGTAAGGAGAGAAAAAGAATTCCATATGCCTCCCCTGCGAAGTTTTGCTATCCTGGGTGCAATCCAACTTATTCCAGACCCAAATAAACAGGCCCCTCACACATCTCCAAGCTGAAGAGGACAAATGTGGAGAAAGACAGAATAACTGCCATGCTGACTAGCCAGCAGGACAGAATTCTTTATCCAAGATCAGCTCAACAGCTGGATTGCCATGAGCACACTCATCAGAGGGCGTTGTCTAGTCTCTTTCCTTACTGAGGTCTAGAAGATTCTGGGTGACCCAGTTTGACTCAGGTGGGTAGTAAAGTCCAAGGGGCTTTTGACGGTGCTGGGAACCGAGTCGCCATCTCTAGGGTTTGAGGCCATGGAAGGAAGGAGGGTGATGTTCGGGTCAGGTTTGCCATTTTGGTGACTCCCCAATCACTTTCGAAGAACATGTTTCTTTGACTTGCCTTCAATATCTTCATGGTAAGGCCATGGCTGACAAGTGGCATGAAAGGTGGCTGTTGCTAAGCGGAAGTCACTGCACTGAGGAAAGGTTTGGTCCACAGCACGAGCTGAGGTGGGGCCAGGAGAACAGCGGTCACTCCGCTCCTCTCCTAAGTCAGGAGGGCTGCTCCACACTGCCTTCTGTGGGAAGTGGCAGTGGAGAAGGCAAAGCAAGCCTGGTTCGCAGGAATTCTAGGTAGTGAGTGCAGAAGAAATGGGAGACCTGGGCTGTCCCAGTTTTCATACAAAGTAGGAGCCCTTAATGAATTGCTATCAGAAGTGAAAAAAGCTAAGGTTGCCAGGCATTCTCTGTCTCCCTGGCTAAGGGCATATACTCTATTGCTTGAATAGGATTCCTGATCAACACCCTACACTGGGCCTGATCAGGCCTCCAGATGGGACTGCTACCAAATCAGGGATATAAGACGCAGCCAATAAATCCACAGTATGGGGAGCTCAGCTGAACAATTAATAGAGTTTAAAAAGTACATTGCATATAAAAATACAGACTAGTGAAAGGACTTATATATTAAGTGAGATTTAACAGGCTTTATAAGCCAATTGTGCTGTATGGATTAAAACATTAGCATTGTTCTCTATTTTAAAATGTGGTGTGTGTGTGTGTGTGTGTGTGTGTGTATGCATGTGTGTGTACATGCTCAAAACATGTATGAAGTGGTCAGAAGACAGCTTGTGGAAGTCAGTTTTCTCCCACTATGTGTGCCTTGGGGACCGAACTCAGGCCTTCAAGCTTGGTAGCAAGTGCCTTCACCCATTGAGCCATCTTGCAGATCCAAGAAGTTTGTATGACAGTTTGTTAAAATATAGAGACACACCATTGAATAGTAACCTCATCCTTAGGGAAGAGTCTGACACTGTGATTCTGTTTTGGAACCAGTCCTTATATTTTACAAGTCTATGCTGCATTTATAGATGAGAAAGGAAGGGAAAATGAGCAAGCTTTGCTGGAAGTCAGTGTGCTGACAGAACTTAAGAATTCACCAAAGAAGCTCTTGATGTGCTTTATGAAGAATGGACACACACACACACACACACACACAGTCACACCCACACCCACATATACACACTCTCACACACATACACACTCATACACATACTCACACACATGCACACACTTACACACACATACATATACACACACATACTTACACACACATACACACACTCACACACATACACTCATACACATACTCACACACATTCACACACTTACACACACACGCACACACATACATATACACATACTCACGCACAGACAGACAGACAGACAGACAGACACACACACACACACACACACTCCTGGAAATCCCTGAGGTTGTGGGCTGTGCCTTGTCCACTCACCAGTGGAACATTGCACAAAAGCATAGTTCAGTTCTGGAAGCTACCCTGGTGCTAGGCAGTGATTCTTTGAAGGATAGTAGAAAAAAAAAATCACTTTCTAAGAACTATAAATATGGTGAATTTTTACCAGTTTGTTTATTCCATAAAGCAAAGAACACCCTCAGTTATAGAGGACATCAGCCCTGCTAGTGAACAGAGAAAAATGAGAACAGAAATCTCCCTCCAAGTGAGGCTCAGCCATGGCACATGAGCCTCAGAGAGTCAGCCCACCTGTCAAGGGACAGCAGGATGAACTCAGCACGACTATTGAACTCTTACAGTGTACACTGCAGGCTCTTTCTTACATCGTCGTATAAAGATCCAAAGGTGACGAGACGGGCCTCTTTATACTTGCTTGCTACAGAAAAAGCAGAGACACATGGTAACTTGCCCAAGGTCAAAATGGCAGAGCTGGGGTATTTTTTGAGATTCGAAGACTACATTTACCTTGCAAAGTCTATCTACAGGAACAACAGCCAGATCCTCAGGGGAATCACCCCAAGGAGGAGGGGTTGATGGGACTAGAAATGTGCTTTTTCTCCTCTGATTACTGTTTCTGTCTCTCCTTCAGGCGCTGCATCACAAGCCTTCTGTTGTCCACCCGCATGCAACATTGCATCCTTGGGACTTGCCCTCACACAGACCATTGGATCATTCATTGGCACATGATGACCTTTAAGCCCATCCATGACATCCGCTGATGTTTCTGCCTGTGAACCGTGGCTCACGTGAAACGTGGCTCATGTGAACCACAGGTCACGAGAACTGTGAGTCACGTGAACTGTAGGTCACAATGAGGCAGAGGCTGGAAGTGTTTCCTCTGCCAGCTTTTCCTTCCAGGTCTTGAAAAACCCCAATTCTCTCTTTCATTATTATTTTTTCTGCTATCTGGGTAAAGAACTGATTTATTTTTCTCCCTGTAATCCTTATATGATCCAGAATCCTCTGACTTGCTCAGTTCTTTATTGAGTCTCAAATCTCAGAGCTGCAGAGTTCTTCTATTTTTATTACCTTTTGTATTTTTTTTAATTATAAAAGAAATATATGTTCAAGAATAGGATTTTTAAAAGGGCTGTCAAGGCCAGCTGGGATGGTAGAGCTCTTTATTTGGAGGGTTGATTTATGATTGGCAGGTGCCCCCCATCTGAAGGGACCAAGGGACCAGTTTCTAATAGGAGTAACATGTCCTTATGTGGGGAGTTGGGGCAGCTTGCAGCCATTGGCAGCTGGTGAGGGTAGCTTTTCATTTCTTCACGCCTGGGTCACTTCAACAGCTGAGTTTTAATAAAGCAAATGTACCTCAGACTACGGGGGAGAGCAGGCCTCCCAGAACACTAAGGCCTATTTGCACCCCTCCCACTAATCTCACTGCTAAAAACAGCTGAGGCTGAGAGGCCCCCAGAGTGCTTGTTGGATCTGAGCAGCGATCCAGTTACCCGGAGCTATGCTGAGACATTCCAGAGGCTCTTGTGTCCTCGGCTGCACGCCACCAGGAGCCAAAAGCCCAAGATGGTACTGACTATTTTTATTCAAGATGGTCATGCTATCTATGGCACATAGGAGCAAGAAGCCCCTTCTTAAGGGCATATTCTAACAACGGAAGCATGGTCCTCTTTGGGGGTAGCTTTCGGGAGGATTAGGTGAGCAAGCGAGGGTAGACCCCCATAGGGCTGGCTCTCTTCACAGAAGACCCGACAATACTAAGAAAAGTTTCGGCTTGAATGAAGAAAATGGAGAACTCCCATCTCCTTGGGCTTCCCAGCAACTATATGGTGTATAACCCATGGTACAAAGACAAGTAAGACAGAATTCCAAGGACAGTAAACAGAAAGTAAGTACCCAAGTAAAGATAAGAAGAAGTGAAAAACAAAAACAAAACAGAAAACTCTTAGTGCGGTGGAGAATTGAGGACGGAGGCAGTTTTACAAAGACCAAAAGGGAAGCTTTAGACACAAGCAAGGTGCTTTGTATGCAGCAGGCATATCATGCCCGTGCCGAATCCAGCTCTAAGTAGGAAAGGTCAAAGGAAAACAACGGGGAGAATATGATGCCCTTGGGAAAAACCTGTTCTCTCTGCTCCCACTTCTTGCCTCGTTATTCTGACTCCCAAATCAGTAAGGAAGAGACAATACAATTCAGAAGTGATTCCTTATAAATTTTCAGACAGTCATGAACTCTGTTTTGTTGGCTTCTCAAGCAACAGGCCCCTGAAAGCCAGACTCAAGTATGAGGGAGGATGCCTGGGGCTGAGGTGCTGCCTCTGAGAACCCGAGACCCAGTCAGAGCCTCCATCCTACACGTTGGTTGTCTACTAGGCACTTCCGGTCTGTGTTTTCACACAGCAGTCATTTACGAAATGCCTACTATTGCCCAGAACTGGGAAACAGGAGCAGAAATCTCTTGGAAAGTGAGATAGAAAAATAGGGAGAGGAGAAATCCTTGTCTTAAGTCCTCAGAGTGGGGAGGGCGGGAGAGTGGGAAGAGAGGCATACATATCCAAATGTGGTTCAGCTTCTGCCCTGGGTGACATGAGCATCTACAGCAGCTGCACCTATTTTGGGCCTGAAGTCTCAGGCCCCGGGCAACAGGTGTGAAGACCTAAGATTTCCTGGCACATTTCCAGGGCACAATTCACCCTTTTTAACAACTCATTTTAAGCTAGAAACGTAGGAGTCTTCTTTCTCCGTTTTCCCAGCCAGCCTCAGGGATCTAGGACTCAGCACCATAAGTAGCGTTTGTGGTTTCTGGGTCTTGCTGGCTTGGTCATATTCACGCAAGCACAGGCGCATGTACTCAAGTAAGCGCGCATGCACTCACCCACGTACGCACTCACTCACGTACGCACGTACGCACGCACGCACGCAGGCCCGCAGGCACCCAGGCACACATACATGCACACACTCTTCCTTTCCTGAGCTAATGAGGAGTAAAGTCCGTGTCAGTCACATTCCATGCCCAGGAGCCCACGGAAGGGAGTCAAGTAAGAGCGAGCATAGATAGGGAGCAGAGATTAACTCACCTGATTTATTGTCCAGCCCCAGGCTTAGCATTCCTACACTAACAGGACCTTCCGTGGGCTTTGTGGTGCATAAGTTCCCACTGATAAGATTTGACATTATCTTTGGTCAGTAGGAGCAAAAGCACACATTGGACACTTTGTGTCCAAAACATTGCAGAATAAAGACTAATCTTTTAGGGAAAAATCAGCACTTTGACTATGACTTCATCCTTAGGATCAGGGGCAGCTTTTGCTAGGATGCATTCCAGTTACCTATGTCCTTTGCACGGCAGTGCCAGCCCCCCTACCTGGACACTGGAATGGGCACCAGCCGCAAGAGTCCTTGGCTTTGGTAGGCGTCTTCTAGCCTGTCGTCAGAATAGTTCCCTAAGCTGAGATTCCAACCCTTGACCCAGGCTTGAATGCTTGGTGCTGGGCACAGCGCTAATGTCCTTTCTTCCTCTCTTTTAGGTTCTGTCTTGTTTCATAATACCGTAGTAATCTATCGACTTTGCTCCATTGTCTGAAGCATTGACAAGAAGTGCACACCAGGCTTTTTGTGGCTCTTGACATCTGTAAGAAAATATTAATAGTGGTTCTGTGGCCTAATCCAACCTGAGCTAGCTCCAGAGATTAAAAAGACAGTTTGAATATTAATCATCACTCTACATGAAAAGAGCAATTTTGATCAGGTTTTCTTAGTGTGTTTCATGACTTCATTGAACTCTCCCTTTGGGTTTTAAAGGCTGGTGAGAAGAAGAACGCATAATCTCTTGGAATATGAACATAAGAGAGAAAAATACCAGGGATTAAAGATTCAAGTGAGGATGGGGTTGAGGGGGAGGAAAGAGAAGGGGTAGGTGTGGGTTAATAAAAACCTAAAGGTGTATATAAAACCCGTATGGTAATACATTACTTTGCAGCTAAATTGTAAAAATAAAAATTTTCAAGGAGTTTGAACACAAGTACTTTTCATGGGTATATATGCCTATGTATTATATATGTTATCATATTATTATATATAATATATACAATATATAATAATATAATATATAATGTATATATATATTAGTGTTGTTCTCCACATGGGCCAGAGAACTTTGCCTGTAATGGGTAGCCGTTAACGCAAAGACTGAACAAAGCTCAGAGAGTAAGTGACTTTTGAGCTCTAAATGGGGGCCTCTACATTAACCCCAGTTCCCCAAGTCTCAAGGAACATCATGAAAAAAAGAAAAAAAAAAGGAGGCGTGAGAAGAATGTAAGAGCTCGAGAACAGAGCAGAGCGCCGTGAAGTTTTGGTTTCTGAACACGCTATGTCTGTTGTAGTCACGGACTTACTGCAGTTATAGTGACTCAAACCAACAGGACTAGCCAGTGTTCCACTAAGCAGCACTAACTGGACTCAATGGATAACAAACAGGAAAGGAAGAAAGACGAGGAAAGAACAGGAGGTGGCAAGGAGACAAGCTACATCCCCAGCCCTCCATCTTAATTCCTATTTTTACAACAAGTTCTTACTGAGTTGCTCAGGCTGGCTTGCTTACCAGGCCTTGATTTTTCCGTCGCTCTGCTTCAGGTTTGGTAGATATAATCAAGATACGTTGTGAACATGTGTAAAATGTCAAAGAATAAATACAAAATATTCAAAACAAAAAATCCTATGCTCTGAGATGCACATGGCCCTACTAACTGTTTGGTTCAAGTGCACCTGGGCCACACCGATAACAAACTAAAAACGGCTGCCGTTGAGCATGTGTTTAATCACCCAGTCTGGCAAACATCTTGGCTCGCTTGCTGGGGACACAGTAGGACTAGTCACTTCCTCCATGGCCATCAGGCTCACTAGGAACAGCTTGCTGCTGCCACCCGCTACTGAAAGGCATCAAAGGTCCTGCTGCCAGCCCGGGAAAGGATCAACAACATCTCAAAGTCCAAGCATGATTTCTACTGAATGCACCTTCTTTTGTCACTAGTATAAATGGAGCCATAGTTAATTGGGAACTATGGACAGTCTCCAAGGTAATCATGTCACAGCTGAGTCTGTGTAGAGCAACAGAGGTCTCCTTAGAGGCCTGCTTGTCTGACATGCCACAATCCTGTCCAAACACTCATGGCCTCTGTTACAGTTGGTCAAGCACCCTTGTCTCAGAATGACACTCACTGGGTCCCACCTGTGATGGAAGAAAGTACCCTCACTTGATTCCCCATAAACATGGTTACTTTCCGTCTGCTGAAATTCTAGCCTTTCTGGATTGTCTTTTCACACCAGCCCAGCCACCAATGCATACTCTGACGTGTTTCTGGAAGCGGCCCCTGCCTTCCATCACGAAAGTCCAATCTGGGACCTCACACAAGCTACATAGATATTTTATAACTAGGCTATATCCCCAGTCTATGTTTTACTTTTATTTATTTATTTATTTATTTATTTTTGTTTTTCGAGACAGGGTTTCTCTGTGTAGCCCTGGCTGT
>NW_022196911.1:62298348-62333818 GCF_008632895.1 Mastomys coucha
CAGAAATCTGCCTGCCTCTGCCTCCCAAGTGCTGGGATTAAAGGCATGCGCCACCACCACCCGGCTGTGCTTTACTTCTTATTTTGTGAGAAGGTCTCATTGAGTTGCTCAGGTTGGCTTTGAACTCACTCTGTAGATTACCAGACTTTGACTTTTCCCTGCTCCCCCTCTGAGCCACTTTAGTACCCAGGTCACCTTCAGTAGCACTGAACTTTCTGTCTTATGGATCCTTGAATTTCCAGTGCTTACCCAGATACCCTGTGTTTTCAAAGGTTCTCAGGACTTGATTTTCTCCTGTTTGTCCCAAGTAGGTGAAGTGAGGATTATGGAGGTTAGAGACACTGTCTCCATTGTCTCTCTCACTTCACTGATGGGAAAGTAGGAGGCAAGAGTCTGCCTCAGGGTCACCCAACCTGTGTGTCACTGCTAAGTGTGTCATAAGTTTTCTACCTTGGAGATGCCCTACCTACCTACTCCCTTACTTCCTGGCCGGTCTGTCCAGACAGTCTCTCATCTGCTTCATCTCATCTACCACACTGCAAATTCCTAAGCATTGCCTCACATACCGGAGACTTGTTAGGAAGTCAGAGGCTCCAGGATGACATGCTGTGCTTCGAGTCATCTTTGTGTGTTTGGTACCAGATTCTCCCACTAGGTGGCACCACTGCTCTGCCAGGAGCACATTTCCCACAGATCCGTGATAACATTCCTCAGGTGCCAAGGGCTGTAGGTGGCTCCCGCAAGATATGGGTGGGCAGTGAAGGGCTCCCCACAACCTCAGCCTGCATTCATTAGAAAATGCCACAGCAATGTTATTGGGTATTCAAGTTGAGGTAAACAGAAAAGCTGGCAATAGGGATCCTGTCGCAATTTAAAATTTTGTTTATCATGGAGTTTTGAGTATTAAGTATGTTTTTTTTTGGGGGGGGGGGGGGGGGGGGGGGTGGATGCTCAAAGATGGAGGCTATGCCCAAAGATGAGCACTGACCCATGACAGTGGGGCTGTGCCTGATGAGTTGCTATGGCAACAGATGCTCTTGCTGTTGTACATGGCCCTTTCTCTTTGTGAGGGCACTGGGCTAGGGAGGATTTCAGGCCAGCCACCATTCCTGGGCGTACTGGCTGGTTTTGTGTGTCAACTTGACACAAGCTGAAGTTATCACAGAGAAAGGAGCCCCCCTTGAGGAAATGCCTCCATGAGATCCAACTGTGAGGCATTTTCTCAATTAGTGATTGAGGGTGTGAGGGCCCATTGTGGGTGGTACCATCCCTAGTCTGGTAGTCTTGGGTTCTATAAGAAAGCAAGCTGAGCAAGCCAGGGGAAGCAAGCCAGTAAGGAACATCCCTCCGTGGCCTCTGCATCAGCTCCTGCTTCCTGTCCCACTTGAGTTCCAGTCCTGACTTCCTTTTGTGATGAACAGCAATGAGGAAATGTAAGCTGAATAAACCCTTTCCTCCCCAACTTGCTTCTTGGTCATGATATTTTGTGCAGGAATAGAAACCCTGACTGAGACACAGGGCATGAAGTTGTTGGGAAGAGTGGACCATTGGTAGCAGCTAATGTCTCTCAGGATATATATCCACATAGGAAGACTCCACTTTCCCTGTGAAGCCACTTCTGATGTCCACACCCCCTGCCACCCTTTGGCACTTCCCTGTCTGGTCAGGTTCCCCCAAAAGCCCTGAAATCCACAATGCCCTTACCAGGATTCATGTCATAGCTCTAGTTAGTAGAAGCAGCAGGTTTTTTTGCTTTCTGGAACAATCCTTTGTCCTTCACAAGGCCTAATTCTTTTCTGTAAGGAATGCAATGCATTTTAATCACTCCTTTAGTCTCCTTCCTCTCTCAGTCTGAGAAGAACCTCTTTTATTGTCTCTCCTGTCTGAACTGTATTCTCTATCCCTCCATATGATTCCTCTTCTCGTAGTCCTCCCTTCTTTCTGTAGATCTAGGCTCCACTGCAGAGTTAGAACAAGGAAAGGATGTCAAATAAGCTGCCCACCAATGGGCCCTGTGTGCAAACTGTCACTCCTAACCTGGATGGAGAGCCAGCTGGGAAGCTTTATGGTCAGGTCCTGTGGAATAAATGCATTCCTACTTCCAGCTACCCGGGAGGCTGAGGTAGGAGGATTACTTGATCTCAGGATTTAGACACCAACCGAAGCAACATAGCAAATACCTGTCTCAGCAAGCAAGCAAGGAAGCAAACAATACCCAACAACAACAACAACAACAACGAATTGCCCAGGTCACCCACAAGATTATTAAAATCAGAGTCTCTGAGGTGCAGTCCCCATACATCAGTAGTTTATAACATCCCCAAACCTCCAGCTGAAAATGATTCCCAGCTGGGTACCAAAAACCCAGGCTATTGGGTTCTATTAAGCCTAAGCTGCCACCTACAGGCCAAAGTGGGTGCTGCTTTCAGCTGCAGGAAGAAAAGGCAGGGTGACATAGAAGCTTCGAGCCTCTGGAATCTGCCTTCTGGCTCTCCAGCGCCCATCAGACAGCCGCATCATCTCTAGAAACTATGTCTTTTCGAGGTGAGAGAGTTTCCATGCCTGTGTCCTGCTCCCTCCATCCAGAGTCTCCTTCTCTGCATGCCAGGCTAAGAGCACATCTAGAATTTAGTTCCAAGTTCCAAAAACATACAGAAAATATGTGTTTGTTTAATTAAACACTACTTTGAAATCATATTTCCCTGTCCGTTCTGCTCAGGGTGGTTCTGGGTACTGAGTGACATCTTAACAGGTCGGTGTCACTGGGGACTGAATGCCACATTCATATGTTAAGAGCAAGACGTCTTCTGTGCACTTTTATTTCTTCATCTGTAACACGAATAATTATTGTACCTACCCCAGAGGATTAATGCTACGGCTCAGATAAAAGGCCCCACACAATAGTGTCTGATAGAAAAGGCAGTTTCCAAGAGCTAGCTGAATTGACTGATAATGGCAGGGCCAGACAGAGGCATGAGATACGCTAACTTCTGCTCATTTTACGCTCATCACAATGTGACTTGGTTTATGCAGGTGAATTAAGGTGGCCTTGAGACCTAAATCCTGAGGGTATGCGCTTAAACAAACAAACAAACAAACAAACAAACAAACAAACAAACTAGTTAAGTCGGACTCGCCATCGCCAACCTTTAAAACCAAGTTGCATTTTTAGAGATTGCCACCAGAGGGCAGTGGTGGGCCACAAATGAATGGCCGCGTTCCTGGACCAAGCACAGACAGGGATGCTGCCTTTTAACCACCTGGATTTTCTTAAGCCTGGAATAGTGTGTCTGCTGGTTGCCCAGGTCATAGTCTAAATTCGCTTCTGGCGTCCACCTACAAATTTGGACCCGCGGTGACATCTTCATGGTGGGTTCGGCTTTCATGTCCATAACAGGTCTTCCACGTAACCGTGTTCTCTCTTCTCACTCAGTCACCTGTAAACATGGCAGATGGATCATAAAGTACATTCCTTCTGCTGAGTCTGGCCTGAGAACCCATTCCCGTGTCTCTGCCAACGAACTCAAATTCACTATGGGGGAATCTTGCCGTTCAGATGTTTACGGTGCCCGTTGAGCACTGTTCGACCTACATGCCTTTCCGTAGCTCAAAAGGCAGGTCCTACAAAGGGTTTGGTTTCTCTGACAGAGATTGAACTACTGTGACCGCTCCAGATTCAGAATGACTCTAACGTTGAGCAAGGGTGAGCACGACTCCAGGTCTCTCTTGAGAACTGTTCCCAGGTCTCAAATCCCCAGAGCACAGTCCACATTCCCTTAGCGAAGCTTCCTCCCTGCCAAGCTGACTGAAACTTCAAAGCTTCCTGTAAGAACTGTGAGGAGAACCCAGAATGGCGGCGATGCTCACAGTTCAACTCCTGTGCCTTCAACCCACCCTAAGAGATAAATAAAGCAAAGACAGAGACTTACTTTCTGAGCCAGTTAAACAGTGAAGGGATATTAAACATCCCTTCAATCTAGCAAGCACTCAGACGATCCTGGCTGCAATGTGTCCCACTAACCCCGGGGCCTGAACCACCCTACCTACAGGTTCTCAAGTGAGAACGTTTTGATTAAGTGTGCTCCTTAAGGAGAATAGGGGAAAAGGTTCTTGCAGGATTATGCAATGTTAGAAACAGGGAAGTCGATAGGATGCTTGACTTGAGTGCGGCGGACTATTTTAAGAAATGGGAGAGGAAGGATATGAGGACTCAAAGGATTTAATGCCGATTAAATCAGAGAGATCACAACATCCTTGTGGGGGATTTATTGCTAAGATGGAATCGTGCTGAGTGAACGGACACAAGGTGCTCAAGACAGCAGGAGAAGAAAGGGTATCGTTTCTGCTTGGTCTGTTTGATCACCCTAGAAGAAAGAGAGAAACACAGAAAAAATTCATGGTAGAATCACACCATGAGCCTCAGGCTTGATCTAGTTTATGCCCTACCAGGACAAGCATGAAAAAAAAGGGGGTGGGGGGAGAAACAAAGAAACCTGAAGGGAAATGATGGTTAAAATGAGAGTTTAGGAGCACAGGGTCGTATTCAAGAAGTCACTTGATGGCCTAGCAACAGATTCCTGACTAGGGAATCTGGAAGCTGACAGACAGTGCCCAGTCTGAATGCTCCTGGAGGGCATCATGAGCAGGACTGCCTATCAAGACCAAAGAGTTGAGGCATTCAGGACAAGCAAGCGCTACTACGTGCACTGTTGAGAAACAGCTTTGTAGACCAGTCCGGCCTCAAACTCACATAGATCCACCTGCCTCTGCCTCTGCCTCTGCCTTTGCCTTCCTAGTGCTGGGATTAAGGGTGTGTGCTACCACTGCCCAACGATACTTTCAGTTTCTTATAGGCCCTAAGAGTAGATTCCACACAAGCGTGAAACCTGTGAAAACTGTTGCCCTGCATCATCTAGTTTATTTCTCTTCACAGGATGAGCATCATGTGTTTTCTCAGCCTAGGTTTGTGCGGTAGCTCCTCAGTCAGTCACACCACCATGAGCTGCGGCTCCATTACCATAGGGAAGATGAACGCTCGCCTGATGTCTATGAAGTTGCTGTTTCTGCACATGGTGGCTTACGTCATGATGGAATTATCTGGAAAAATCTCTAGTGGGTACCATTTTGGGGGGAAAGAGACATCACCACAAGGCTTCCATGAATTCTGAAGTGCAGTGTCTTACTGGTGATGTGCGGCTCAGCAAATAGTAAGGCTGTAGCCTTGAGACATTGCACGGAAATAGGAGCAGTGTAGTCCAGGTGCCAAGTCCCCTTGAAGACTCTCCCCCCCCCCCGAAGTATTTTTAGTCATGGTAATTGTAGGTGGTGAGCAGAACACTACAGCCCTCCAAATAAGGCAGTTCTCTAAAGGCGCGAGGTCAGCAGGTGTCACCTCCGTAAGCAGCCTTACAAGAAGGAAAGGATTAGCTGTGCACAGGAGAGCTTTCCAGAAGAGGCCGTCTTGCAGGGTGATCTGGGGTGACCTTACCCAAGAGATTAGCATGCTTCTTCTCTTGTGCCATTAGCAAGCAGCAAAATATCTGACACTCGGGATACTGTGTGTTGTGGTGACAGGGAGAGTAAACGCAGGGGCATGGGTGGTCGCTTGCTCGCGTGAATATCTGGAAAGAGAAGTTGGGAAGTGAAGCACACCCTTGCATCCCCGGAGGTCCACTGGGCTGTTCTGTCTCCTGATTAACGACTTGGGCTCTGGGTGTAGAAAATGGCCAGCAGATCTTCAGAGCTTGATAAAAATGTCCGCTAAGAATAGCCAGCTCATGTTCCGATCTTCCTCAGGGACACAATTTGGACTGGGAATGGCCCCTAATGGCCATGGAGTAAAGGCTCGCTGTCCAGCACAGTAGCCTCTGGGAGGTGGGAGAATCTTGAAAAGGTGGGACACAGTCACTGGAGGTGTGCCAGCCCCTTTCTCCATCACATTCTACACTCCAGCCACACGGTGAGATGTTTCGCTGTGCCACGTGCTCATACCAGGAGGCACCAACCCTCCCCACATCAGAGACTCAAAGGCAATGGATTTTTTCCAGTCATGGACTAAAACCTCTAAACTCTGAATTCAAATAAGCTGCTTTTCTTTACTTCAGTTTGGCTACTTGGAGTATGTGTTAGCAGAAAGCTTATGGATGTGCCAAGAGACCTTTTGACTTCATGTGCCAGGAAAGGAATGCTCTAGAGTGGAGACAGATTTTACTTCACGGACCTAGAGACTGCCCATTTATAGATATGCAGATGAATTGTTTGTGAACTTGGTGACCATCAACAAAGTTTTGATCACTTGATTACTCTCCTACGTGTTCTGGTAAAACACATTCTAGCAAAGCAATGTGTAACCTTTTCATTGAGTACTTACTGTATACCAAATGACATAGCAGGAGCTGGCGAAACATAGTGCCTTCTACTAGGAAGCTTCCAGACCAGGGATGAGCCAGGCCTGACCCACAGGTAAATGTCCGTCTTGTTCTGGCTGCACCTGAAAGGGCCCCCCCCCACACTGTAACCAAGGCTTGTTTATAGTCAATCTTCTACCCTTCAGAAACCTCAGGTACCATCTGGGCCAGGGTCTTCCTGCACATCACAACCATTGGAGGAACTTTGGAAAGGTGTCAAAACCTGGAGCCTGGACCAATCCCCTCAACTGTTCATTGACCGGATTGGAAGAAGATCCCAGGCATCAGTAATTCACAAATCTACCCAGGTGATTCAAAAGTGAAGGCAGGGTTCACAATCCCTGGCTAGGCTCAACTGTTCTACTTTCTAGGTAGGTCAAGTAAACCCCTAGAATTAAAGGGACAATTCCAAAGTTAACCCTCCCATAATGGTAGTGATTTCTGGCAGTCAATGACTGCCATGCCCTCCCTTCCACATGTAATCTTCATAGTATTTCCATACTTACACGCACCTCTCTACATCCTGAACATTTTTTTTTAAATGGCTCCTCACAATACTATTTAAGCCACATCTGTCCTCAGTCATAAACCCTGTGAAGTTTAAATTGAATTGCTATGGATTTAGTAGCAGATCAGTTTACTTAAGCTGTCAGTCACACTGCGGGCTTGCAGGGCTGAGAAGGTCTTGAGAAGGTCTGGGGCAGGTGCTATAGACCTTTGGTAGGCTTGGTTTGCATAAATAGTGGGGGAAACTGCAGTGGCCACAGGAGCTGGGCAGGGTCTGATCTTCATGGGGTCTGTTGAGCTTTGGTGGCACCCACCTCAGGAAGTGAGGGAGGAGGACACAAGCGCCGGGCGATTTATTTCACCTCTTCTGAAAAGAGCACAGGTCAGCCTAACGGAAGACTTTTAAAATGAGGCTGCCCATCCGTCACCTGGAATCTGCTGACATGACACTTGAAGTTGATGTAGAAGGGGAGGAAAAAAAAATGCCACCGAGTGCCCGGAAAGTGATGCCAGAGGGCACAGTTTAGATTAAATGCCACATTTAGCTCTTTGGGTTCATAAGGACTCAGGATTTTCAATCCATCTCTCTACTTACTGAATTTTTTTTTTTGAGTGAGACCATTAGTTTTTCTCTCTTTATAAATGCAGTCTAAATTGACAGGTAGTATTCTTAAAGGAGGTGGGGGGGGGAGATGAATTCCCTGCCTTTTCAGTTTAGCCTCAGGATGAGAAAGGTCCTTGGAACTTGACCAATAAATCATCCATCATTATGGTTTTGATGAAGAGGTTTTCTAGTTTTTAAGTCTGGGAGAAAAGATATGCAAGGGGTTGCCCGGTTGATGCGGTGCCTTGGAGGGTCGAAGCGCACAGGCTAGCTACCTCCTTTCAGTCCTCGGAGCCTGTAGTAGAGGTCAAGAATAGATACCTGGGGGCTGACCTGTGGCCTTCACAATACTGTGCCACAGTATTCCTGCTCAGACTCATAGGCACAACACCACACACACACACACACACACACACACACACACACACACACACACACACGGAAACACAAGCATGCACACATTAAATTAAAAGAATGGATCTGAGGACCTTTGGTGAAATGAGAAGACTTTCAAACGAGCCCTCCTGAACAAAACTCAAGATTGTGTGCTTCTTTCTTCACTTATACATGGATTAAAGACATAAAGCATTGGCAGGAATGTACACACCAGCTTGAATGGAAAGCTGCTGCTCCTAGGAGAAAATCAAGGGAGACTTGTAGCATTTATTATTGTGATTAATCTTAAAGATTTGAAGTAAATAAAAACGCTTGTTAACTCTGGCTGGTAGGTTATGGATACTTATTAAATTATTTGTCTAACTTTCCTGTCAGTGTGTCTTCACAGATAAAAAATAAAAGCTGTTTTAAGGGATTGCAGTTCTAATTCAGATGTCCGACGTGTGCCATGAATTCATTGCATTTGCACATTTCCTGTGATGCAAAGGCTTGCATTGTTTATATGGGGAATCGAGTATGGTGCTCAGCCGTTGTCCCATAATTTGACACACGCACATTTGGCAGGAAGGGTTTATTAAAGGGTCAAGAGAGAAAGGGCTGGCAAGATGGCTCTTCAGATAAAAGCTCTTGTTCTGCAAAACTCATTATCTGAGTTCAAACCTGGAACACATGGGCAGGCGAGAGGATCTTCTGACTTCCTCACACAAGCTTTAGGACATAGACACCCACACACATACATTCCACGTCCACACATACACATCTGACACACAGCCCACAGATATACATCACGCACACATACATACACATCACACACACACACACACACATACATACACATCACACACACACATACACACACACACATACATACACATCACACACACACATACACACACACATACACATCACACTTACACTCCACAAAAAAACACATTACACACATGCACACACACACATTACACTCATAACAAATAACAAAATTTTTAAAGAGTTGAGAAAACAAAATTCAATTAAAATAGTCGCAGGAGTAAAAACTATGAAGACAGTGTTTAGTTTAATAGAACAGCTTTTTTTCCCCCCAAATCATGATGCTTTAAAAATACTTGTTATTTCTTGAATTTACTTGAAAATGTAATGACACGTGTAACCTACATTCATTGGACAACTGAGCAGTATTAAAGAAGCAGATGAGGTCATCTCTCACTTCCATCCTTTCAACCCTACACATTAGCCAAGGTGAGCTCCTTGACTTTATCCTTCTGTCTCTTTCTCTACAAAAAAATCTTAAAAATTGTCCTTGGAAAATTTCAAACCAATTAAAAATTTCAGAGTAAGAATAACTGTTTCTTTCCCCTGTACCCCAGTCATTTTTGAAAAATTCACAAGGGAATAAAACCAAGATAAGATAAGAATGGCTAAGTGGGCATGCGTTTCTAATTTGGCTTGAACAGACCTTGTATCTCTCAAATCCTGAAACAAAGATTTAGGCTAGACCCGACTTGCTAACATATGTGTGTGTATCTTCACTTCAGTCGTTTTCCATGGACGTGTCTTTTTTTTGGGGGGGGGGGTTGGGTTTCCAGCCGGGGTTTCTCTGTATAGCCCTGGCTGTCCTGGAACTCACTTTGTAGACCAGGCTGGCCTTGAACTCAGAAATCCACCTGCACCTGCCTAACAAGTGCTGGGATTAAAAGCATGGGCCACCACTGCCTGGTTTGTGAGAGTACCTCGATGACCCTGGGGGAGTCAATAATTTCAGGAGGCAATCACCAAGGATGCCTTGAGATTCAACGTGGGAACTGCTCCTTGTTTTCCAGGGCATAGCAGGGATGTAGTCAGAGACCAGGAAGGTCCACTGCCTTCCCGCAGACTTCTGATAGTCACAGCTCATCTATGCCCCTTCCTTTCCTCCTCCCTTTTCCAGCCTCCCCCCTCCCCTATCTCCCCCTCCCACCTTGGCCTTGCCCTTTCTCCCCTGTCCTTCCCTGCACTGCCTTCCTCACCCTCTCCATCTCTGCCTCCAACTGGCAGAAGTGTCAATGTCACTGTCACTCACCTCTTGGGTAACTGGAGCTCCTCAGCTGTTTGGGCCCTGGTTTGGAAGGACATTCCAGTGTTGCCCTGGCTCTTGGAACACCCAGCCTCCCAGAGGGCTTCACCTGTCAAAGCTGGGGGTTGACTTAAATTTCCTTATGAACCCTCTGTAAGAGAAACTGAAATAAAAGAAATCTCCATAAGCGCTAGAGAGAGGCTCAGCAGAGCAATCGCAGCCCCTTTGCTGAGATTCCCCCATTTCACAATCAAACTTACCCCTAAGTCTGTGGGTGTGTGGGTGGCTCACCATGCAGTCCTGGAAGCTATGCAGGGGGAAAGCCACAAGAGAAAGATCCAAAGGTAGAATTATCTCTCTGGGATGAGCAAAGCCCAGAGCCAGAGGCAGGATGGGAGGTGACAATCTAGGGAGATGGGACATTTAGTTAAGAATTGCCATTAATCTCCACAGAGCTTTAGAGATGGGAGTGGGCTTTGCCTGGGCAAATAATCACTCCTTTCTCTGCTTTCTCTTCCTTTTCTCCATTCCTCTCTCTTTTGTTCTTCTCCCCAACCTTAGACACTCCTTTATAAAATAGGCTATTTGAAACCTTCAGCATCATAATCTTTGCCCAGGCTCTGCCTGTATTCCCTGGGGGACAATGGCTGGTGGCACAAGTCAGCATCTCTCAGGGTCTATACATGACTGACAGCAAGCCCTGATAGAAAGCAAGGGCTTAGGGTGCAGGCTGGCTGAGACAAATGTTACCTCCTGACACTGATATTAGGGGCAAATACATATGAGTAAGAATGGGTATGGAATGGGATGTTAGTTTTGATGTGAACCCAAAAGTACTCTGAAAAAGTGCATTTAAATGTCTTTTTTTTTTAAAAAAATCATGCCAAACACAGATTCCCAGAGGCAGGATTATATATTTTATGAACTTGTACAACACGACTGTTAAACAAAAACAAGCAGGAGAAACAAGGACTTTGAAGATAGTCCCCAGGGTCCAATACCAGCAAGCACTTAGTGATCTTGTGTGGGGACAAGGAGCCTTGGACAGGCTGCGTTCCTGTGCCTGGTGCCAGGGTCCTTTGGCATTATCGTCTTACACAGGGAGAAGCAAGAATGTCTTTATAATCCAAGGCCTGGGCTCCCATTCCTTGATCCCTCTGGGGGTAAGAAATCTGAGGACAGGATGAACCTGCCAGGCATGGCCTCTTGACTCTGAATCTGGCTGAGAGATGGGGCTGGAGTTACAGCTCCTGCAGGGAATGTTCTCAGAAACTCTATCAGGTCAAGCGACCTCAGTTGATCTGCCCAACCCTGGGTTTCTCTGTGGACCCTCGTCAAGGAAACTGTATCCCACCGTGTTACTCTTCATTGCTTATTATTACAAACTCATCCCACACCTTTTGAGTACTTACCTGTGTGCCACACAGTACTGAGTTCCTCACACATTTTTCTCTCCCCCCCCCGTTTTTTCAAGATTTATTTATTATTATACATAAGTACACTGTAGCTGACTTCAGACACACCAGAAGAGGGTGTCAGATCTCATTACATGTGGTTGTGAGCCATCATGTGGTTGCTGGGATCTGAACTCAGGACCTTCGGAAGAGCAGTCAGTGCCCTTACCCACTGAGTCATCTCATTAACCCTCCTCTTTCCCCTTTCAGGCTCACGAGATAGGTGCTGGTCTTACCTCTGTTTATGAATAAAGGGCCTTCAGAGGAGGGAAATGATTTGCCATATCCACAAATAAATTAGGCCTAGGGGCTCAGAAAAAAATTCTCTACCCATGTATGCATCAAAGCCCATATCTACCTCCTGCATGCTGCTCTTCATAGCTCAGGCTACTGCCGATGGCTAGATGAGTAGGAAAGCACTGAGGTTTTCCCATGAGCTTCATCCATTCCATAGCATCCCAAGTTGGGATGTTAAAGACCCTTTATCCCCCATCTTTCTCTGTTGCTCTGGAGCAGCGGTTCTCAAACTTCCTAACGCATTTAATACAGTTCCTCACGTTGTGGTGACCCCTCCCCCCCAACCATAAAATTATTTTCATTGCTACTCCATAACTGTAATCTTTCTACTGTTAGTGAATCATATTGTAAATATCTGATGTGCAGGATATGTGATATGTGATGCCTGTGGGGGTCTTGACCCACAGGTGGAGAACCTCCTAGAATGCTCTGGAGTTCTGGGCTCATTTTTCTTTCCTTGTCCCATGGTCACCCTGGGCCACTGGCTTTTTTCAAGATTCATCAAGCTTTCTTAGACCATGTGGGAAACATCCTTTTGTGTGCTACATGCTGGGATAACTACTATTCCAGGAAAACCTATCATTTAGAAATAAGTTGCAGGGGCAGGATAGATGGCTGAGCGATTCAGGCCCTTGCTGTGACTGCAGAGGATGAGAATTCATGTCCCAGTACCCATATCAGGTGCCTCACAACCCTCAGTGACTCTAGTTTCAGGGGATCCTATGCCTTGTTCTGCCTTCTGTGGGTCCCTGCTGTGCATACACATGGGCTCCCACACATAAATAAAAAAATAAAGAGGCAGGCGGATTTCTGAGTTCGAGGCCAGCCTGGTCTACAGAGTGAGTTCCAGGACAGCCAGGGCTACAAAGAGGAAACCCTGTCTCAAAAACACAAAAAATCAATCAAACAAACAAAACTTTAAAAATGTAAACAAAAAAATTGTTATTGTCTCCACCCAGTAGAAGTCTTTTCCAACCTTGAGTGACTTTTCTCCCACCACTATGACCATGCCACACTGGGAAAGTCTCAAGCCTTGGCCCTTCCATATTGGTGTTCCATTGGCTCTGTGGAAGCATAGCTGTTCACTTTTGTCTGGTAGTTCCTGCTTCACAGTAGATACTGACATCATGGTTCTGTGTGTGGGATGCTCAATGTACCTATAGTACAGATCAAGCTCAATGAACAACATAAATTGAGATCTCACTCGAAGACTCCATGGCTCATGGTCATTGAACAGAAGGCACACTATCCAAGTCAAAATTAAAAGCCAAAGTGAGGTCAGACCCAGGTTCAGCCCATTGGCAAGCCCTCAGCCTTAAGTGTAACCTCCACGTTGTGAATTCTGTTTTTACGAAAAATGGTCCAAGGACTGTTTGTCGCAACACTGAGGTTGGTGACAGATAAGATTACCAGGGAAAGACTTTAATTCAGAGATATGCTTGAAAGGGAGAGGGGTCACTACTTTGATAAGGGAGTAGAAACCGGCTAGAAACACAACTCAACTAACTGGAAAACAATAGCCCTTCAGGATGTGTCCCATGGGGCTAAAAGGACCTTTCCAATTAGTTGAAAACCAGTTCTACCCCAGCTGTACCAAGCCAATGATGAGCCCAGTGCTTCAGGTTGATTGATGAAAAGAAAAACATTGTGCTAGTTAGTAACCACTGCCACACGGGAATCAAGTTTCGTTATGAGTTTGGGTTGGTGAATGGACAGGGAGCTACTCATGAGAACCCAGTCATTCACTCCTCAGTCTTAGTTCCTAACATGTGCCCCGCACTGTGCTAGTCACAGGAAGGTGGACAGACTCCTCATGGGGGGGAGGTGTCTTAGGACTAAGCAGCTGATGGCCTCGTTGTGCACTTGGTGCTGCTGGGCAGAGGGACATCTTTTAGAAAACCCTTTGCTCACTGGGGAACTCGTGGCCACACACATGCTAAGCTCCTTCCCAGGATCTTTGCATTTACCGTCCCGTCTGCCTAGAACGTTCTTTTCCCTGATGCTTTCATGACTGTTGTGTTCTGCTGCATAGATGGCAACTAGATTCCTTTCTCATTGGAGGCTTTCGATGTCACCCTTCCCAGTCGTTCAGCACATCCCTTGGCTTCCTTTGCACTTTTGGAGTTGCTGTCTCCATTTGCACACTTAGTTGTAATTTGCACTAAATATAAATCTCACATGAATTATAAACTCCTAGGAAAACAGTTTTGCTTTGAAGCTTCAGAATTTGGAATGCCTGGATCATAGTGAATATTCACACGGATTTGCGGAGGGAAGGTCACAGCTCAGCTTTTACACGAGTGAGAGAGATAAGGTTCTGTAGACATTGAAGGGGACTGGAGGAGGTTGGAGTATGATCAGGAGTGTGGCCCTGGATTTGTTTCTCTCTGGCTCAAAGGAATGTGGAGCCAGCAATAGGCATGAATATGGCATGAATAGTAACTGTATTATGAAAAATCTGTATTTGGATCTGGAGCACAGTGACCCAAAATAATGACCATGCCGAGTTAGGCTAGAGGGCACTGATGAAGATGCAGATGCAGGAAAGGGCTTGCACAAGGAAATGGACACCTGTGTGGCAGGGAGCAAGAGTTTATGAGGGAAAGCCATGAGAGATGAACCTGCAATGGCCGGCTGAATAATTCCAGGGTAGATTCTCAATGCCAGCTGCACAAAGTATTCTCAAAGATGCAAAAGACTAAAAACCAGCCAGCTGCATCTCTATCGAACATAATTCATCATGTTTCAGGCTGGGGGATTTAAGCTCAGTGGCAGAGGGCTTGCCTAGCATGCACAAGATCCAAGGTTTGAACCTCAGTCCATCAAAAAACAAAATCATTATGTTCTAAAAAAAACAAGCCTCTGAAATTCTTAGATAATATTAAATTAGTATCCAGACCTCTTTTTTTCATGTTAATTTTTAAAAAGGTACTTTAATTATGTGTACGAGGGACTGGGCTGGCACCAAGGAGAGCAGCTCTTCTCTGGGGACCCCCGTGTGCAAGGCACTCACAGCCCAGGCAGGCACAGCACATTTAATCAGATTTGGTACAGACTGTAAATCTGCTGGCAGTTCTGGGACTTAATAAAAAGTGTGTTACAGAGAAGATCTGCTCTCAGAAAGTCAGGCTTTGCCATTAAAACACTTGAAAGCAGACCCAAAGGGGGCAGATGCAAACCTTCATTCTGTGAGCATTTTGGAAAAGTACGAGGAATATTGATTGGCGTTTTAGGAGTGGAAGTAGACTCTTTTATGTCTCTTGCTTCTTTAAAAATGTATCAGCAAAGTCACTAAAAAACCATCTGTGTTGGTGGCGAGGTGGAAAGCACAGCGGCCGTGTGTGAGGGGGAGTGACACTGCAGAACTTTAAAAAGAAACCGATGGTGTCTAAAAGCAGATGAGAAACCTGGACGCTTCCCGGACACAGATCAGCTTCTGTTTGTGGCTCCGCTGGCCACTTGCTACCATCTCTTCACTTCTCAAGGATCAGCCGCTCCTTTCCAAGTATTAAGATGTCAGCGAAAATCTACCTTCTGGAGAAATTCAATCTGGGGAGAAGAGCTGCTGATGCTCGTAAAAATAGCTGTCAGGCATTCTGACTCCCCTCCTGACTCCTCCAGATGAACCTGGGTGACTCCTCCAGATGAACAGAGCAGAGCTGTGTGTGAGCCTCAGGACCATGTGCTCAGATGCACCCGGCCTGGGGTCAGGAAGTCAGGGGTTGAGGGTAGGACTGGGTTTCAGGGACTCTAAATTCCCAGAAATTGAACAAAAAAAGCATCTTAGGCTTTTATAGAATTTTTAGGGGAAGTCTTTCATTAGAATCTCAGATGTTCATATCCTTCCCCCTCAAAAATTAAGAATCCTTGTCTTGGTATGTAAAGTCCACAGACATTTCACTCTCTCTTAAAAATGAGTTTTATTATTGATCAAGAAATACTTGAAAACACACACATGCGCGCGCGCGCGCACGTGCGCGCACACACACACACACACACACACACACACACACACACACACACTAAAGTCTCATGCAGCCCTGGTTGCCCTAGAACTTGAGAGGTAGGCCAGATTATTCTTTAACTCACAGAGATCTGCCTCTGCCTCCCATGTGCTGGGATTAAAAGCGCATACTACCATTTCTTGACCTTAAACACAATGTTTTAAGAAAAAAAAATTATAGGTGGATAATGCCATTTACCCGTATCTCCATTGCTCCTCCATGTCCTTGCTCCTCTTGTTTTTGTGTGCTTTTTCATATATAATTATGCACACATACAGAAACTATTGTGCATTTGAGTATGTGCTATTAAATTTTAATGTGTGTGTGAGTGTGTGTGTGTGTGTGTGTGTGTGTGTGTGTGTGTGTGTGTATGTGTGTGTGTGTGTGTGTACAACTTGCCTTTGGACCTAGGGTCTACTTCCACAAGTGCACACAGAGATCCTCTATCTGTTTTCAGCTTCTGTAGAGTGCTCAGTGGACATAGCCACACCTCTACCGATGAATACTTAGTTGCTTCCGGTTTTCTTCCACCCAAGCACAATATCATGAGTATAGGTGTATGGGTCTCTATATGTGATTCTCTAGCTGAGAGGGATTGCTTGGTCATGTGATACACAATAAGTTTTTAAAAATTAGAAATTAAAATATAATTATGACATTTCTATATTTCCCTTTTCTCCTGCCAACCCCTCTGTGTATTTTCTCTCTCTTTCTCTCCCTCCCTCTCTCTCTCACCCAAATTCATGACCTCTGGTCTCTTTTTATTTACACATATTATTATTTTTTTTAATTAAAATTCTTTTCACACAATATATGTTGCTCATGCCTTTCCACCCCTGAACTCCTTCCAGATCTTCCCTACCTCCTTACCTCCCATGTAACTTTATGTTTTTTTCCCTCTTTCAAGAAGAAAACCAAAGCAAAATTCAAAACCAAAACAACAAAAACAAACAAACAAAAACCGACAACACACACATAGCCAAAAACCAAAATGAAACAAAAAGCTCATATTGTGTTGGCCAACTACTCCTGGGCATGGAGTCTGCCTTGAAGTGTGGTTGTTATATCCAGTAACATTTTTTTTTTGGAGAACACTGATTTTCCTTTTGACGGATAGTATCCATTGTAAAAAGGTTCCTGGTTATGGATAGGGCCCTGTGTGTGCCCACTTCCTCCTCTGAGTGCTGAGGTCTCATCTGCCTTGACCCTGTCTTGTATGAGCTGCCACAGCCTTTATGATTCCATAGGTGCATCAGTCCTGATCTGACCTATGGGTTTAGACATAGATCATTAGGAGTATTTTTATTGCTATGCTCCTTTAGCAGGATCACAGTGGTAGGTTTCCCCTAGGCTTATGACCTATCTATTCTCAGGTTCTTGGTCGCCGTGTCAGTTATGTGCTCTATCTCATGGAGTGGGCCTTAAATCCAATGAAAAAGTGGTTGGGTACTCGCATAACATTTGTGTCACTATGGCTCCAGTATGTCTGCAAGCAGGTGACTGTTGTAGGCTGCAGGGTTTGTGGCTCGGTGACAGCGATGGCTTTCTTTCCCTTCTGGTACCGTGCAGAGTATCTTCCAGGATCATGATTGTTAGTCTAGGGGAGAAGCTTCTACTTAGGTAGCAGTTCGATTTCTCCATGCTCTATGACGTAAGTAAGTGCTGTCTCCAGCAGCAGGGCCTTACCACCAGGCTGTGGGAACCACAGCCTTGACAATACTCTGGGATATTTTGAGGGCGGGGGGAATCTATGGTGCCCCTTTGGATGGAGCTCAACAAGATGTAGCTCATTCCTGGCATTGGAGGATTTGTTTGATGGCAGAGGGTCTCTAGTTGGGACATTGTCTCTCCGACTATTTGGTGACCACTAGATTTTTTATCTGTGTGTTTTAAGAAGTGTTTATAGTTGATTTTAATGTGGTTTTACAAATGGCATTTCGTGTTAGCTGTCTTTTCCCATGTTCGCTCCTTTACCCTGCTCTTCTATCCTCCCCATTTAATCTTCTTTTCCTCTAGCCTTCATTTTATCTCTCTATAACACTATATTCCCCATTTCTTGGGAGATCCTGTTCTTCCCCATGATCCCTTACTGGCTACCTAGCCTCTGTGGTTATTTAGACTGTAGCACACAATCAAGGACCTTTATCCAAGAAGAAGTTTTAAAACTTAGATATTCCCAAGCTCTCAAAACAAGGTGACGCCTAGACAAGAGCAGAATTGTTAAATCTGGAGTTTTTATGATTTCCAGGTTCATGGCTCCTGTTTCAAAAAAGGTGACATTCTCAGATGTCAGTTTAGGAGGTGATTAAAAAAAACCTAATTTTAAAACGTCTTCCATCTACTCATTATATGGAGTTTCATAATGATACCTCCATCCAGGTGTCCCCTGAGCTCTGCCCCATCAGCTCTGTGGAATGGAGGATATTTGGTTGGGAAGTAGAATCTCAGAGCTGTAAGGCTTTCAGAGCAATGACTGGATCCCTTTCTACCCTATCACTGCTTCTCTCTGCAGCATCCCCACCCAGGGCCCAGGGAAAACTTTGCTGAAAAAAAGCTGGGAATTAGCTCTCTGGCTCTAATTCTCAACAAGGGCCACCAAGAGTCTAGGGCTGTGTCCAAGGATGAGACCAAGTTTCACTGGGCTTGTAAAGCTCTAAGGTCATCATTTCCTCTTTAAGAACTGCTTTGTGACAGTGCCTTTGCAGTCACCACAGGTAGAGGCCATTGAGGCTTCTACTATTCTCCATAAGAAACTTCTATATGAAGTGTACATACATGGTAGAGAATGGAGCACTTACAAACATCCATGTTGTATCAAAGTGACCTATTCCCCCAAGTTCAGCATTCTAGAGCATCACACGACCACGACTTTGGCAGAGATGCTGAGGGACCTTCTGGTCCCTCATCAGGAGACAGATCTCTTCTCTATCCAACACTGACAATGTCTGGAGATGTCTGTGGTTGTCACATCTCAGGGGAGTAACTTAAAACCGAGAAGAAAAGTCAGAGCCACCACTGAATATTCTATAGGCAGGTTTAACTCCATAACAAAATTTGCACATCAGTGGTTCAGAGGACAAGGAGCCTCCGAAGAGGGCAAGAGGGGAACTTGGTGACTCTACTGTAGCATCTTGCTTAAAATCCAGGAAAAAGGATGTTGAAATGTATCTCAATTGTTACCCCCTGTCAATCTGCTGACAGCTCATTATCTTTGGGGACTCATGATTTACAGTTCAGGACCTGACACGGACAGTAATCAAATATCCATATATGGGAGTTAATTTCAGAGATTCATGCTGTCTATTCCACTACGGAGCATTTCATTTTTCAAGGCTAATGCTGCCAACACAGTATATTTTCTTATTCAAAGCTGTCATTAACATTGACACTGAATGGAGCTGACATGAGCTCCTTTAATTGAATCAGCAAGTTCTCAGGCTGTTGATCTCTGCTCTGTCCCTGCAGAAAGTGAGATAAGATTGGTCTGCACATACAGGTATTTACATAAACAGCTGCAAACATGAACAGAGGGAGTAAAGTCACAGGGCTGACTGCTCACATTAGTGGATGCATCGGTTATGTACTGTCTGTAAGAAATGGGACAGGGGTGATGGTGTCTCATGCCTGTCATCCCAGAGCTTGAGAGCTCAGGCAGGAGAATCATGGATGGAAGATAAGCCTTCACTACAGACTAAGATTTTGTCTAAAAAGGGAAAAGGGGAAAGAAAGGAAAGGAGAGGCAAGGGAGGACAAAAGAAAGAAAGAAAATCCCAACAATTAAGTATTGAGATAAAATGATGTCTGAAAGCACTATTCCTATTCCCTTCTAAAGAATTTTTCTTCCTTCCTTCCTTCCTTCCTTCCTTCCTTCCTTCCTTCCTTTCTTTCTTTCTCACTTTCTTTCTTTCTTTCTTTTTGTTTTTCGAGAAAGAGTTTCTCTGTGTAGCCCTGGCTGTCCTGGAACTCACTCTGTAGACCAGGCTGGCCTCAAACTCAGAAATCTGCCTGCCTCTGCCTCCCAAGTGCTGGGATTAAAGGCGTGCACCAGGGCCTTTTTCTACTCTAAATGTGAGTTAAGTGAGCCAGGTGATGGTGCAGGTTTCACTGTGTATGCAGGTTACTAGGGTTCTTCTTTTTTTAAAATTTTTTTATTAGATATTTTCTTTATTTTTATGTCATATGATATCTCCTTTCCCAGTTTCCCCTCCGAAAAAAAGAAAAAGAAAAAGAAATAAATAAAGGAAAGAAAGAAAAAACAAAAACAAAACCAAACAACAACAAAGATCCCTGTTCCCTCCCTACTCCCCCTGCTCACCAACCCACCCTCTCCCACTTCCTAGCCCTGGCATTCCCCTACACTGGGGCATAAAATCTTCACAGGGCCAAGGGCCTCTCCTCCCATTGATGACTGACTTGGACATCCTCTGCTACATATGCTGCTGGAGCAATTAATCCCACCATGTGTACTCTTTGATCGGTGGTTTAGTCCCTGGGAGCTCTGAGGGTACTGGGTAGTTCATATTGTTGTTCGTCCTAAGGGGCTGCAAGCCCTTCAGCTCCTTGGGTCCTTTCTCTAGCTCCTTCATTGGGGACCTTGTGCTCAGTCCAATGGATGGCTGTGAGCCTCTACATCTGTATTAGTTGGTAGTTAGCTGTCAGAGCTGATTTTGCCCACTTGTGGACTGCCTGTGAGCACAGTAGGCATTAGAGGTCTCCAAGCAGAGTCTTGGGAGAACTTGTTGCTATTTAAAATCCATTGGTCACAATATCTAGTACTTGGATGTTAGAAATCCCTTCCATCCCTCACGTGTGATATAATGCAAACCACAGGGGCTTTTGTTTGAGGTTTGTTCTGTTTTTAGGATAGAGAAAAACGAAACATTTAAATGAGTGGAAAAGGAATAAAGAATGGCGGTCGATTGTCTTAGGATTTCTACTGCTGCGATAAAACACCATGGTCTAAAGCAACTCAAGGAGGAAAGGGTTCATTTCATCTTACAGCTTCTACTTCATCATCCTGGGAAGTTAATACAGGAACTCTAGGAAGGAACCTGGAAGCAGGAACTGATGCAGATCCCATGAAGGAGTGCTGCTTGCTCCTCATGGATTTCTCAGCTTGCATTTAATAGTGCCCAGGACTACCAGCCCAGGAATGACACCACTCACGATGACAAGGGCCCTCTCACATCAATAAAGAAAATGCACCAAAGGCTTGCCCATAGGGCAATCTGGGGGGTGAATTTTTTCAATTAAGTTTCCCTCTTCCAAAATGATCCTAACTTGTGCCAAGTGGGCACAAAACTATCCAGTACAAAGATAATGTTGATAGGCATTTATTTTAATTGAAAAGATGGCCCTTCTTCAGAATGAATGTCTTTTTTTTTGCTTTGAAAAGTTATAGTAAATAATCAAACTCAGGGCTGAAATCAACCAAATAAAAACAAAAAGGACTATACAAAGAATCAACAAAACCAGGACCTGGTTCTTTGAGAAAATCAACAAGATAGATAAATCCTTAGCTAGACTAACCAGAGGTCACAGAGACAGTATCCAAATTAATAAAATCAGAAATGAAAAGGGAGACATAACAGTGAAATATATTGTAAAATAATTATTCTGTTTGTTGAATATTAACAGTTGAAAATATTAAAATCATGTTCTATAAACATCATGGAAATACTATTGATAATTTTTCTCACTGTGCTTGAAATTAGCATTTTCTTAATGTTTAACTTCAAAGAGGTTTTGCTATTTTAAAAATATACTTACTGGTAAAATAATTTCTCTCATAGAAATCCCAATAATATTTTTTGAGTCTCCTCATAATCTTTTTTGAGTAAACTGATTTGATAGACAATGTATACAGGTATATAATGCATTTTAAATACTCTCTCACTATGTCAGGTGGTATCATATAAGGGCTTTTGAGTATATTTCTTAATGGTTCATTTTTGATATTTTATGCTCTTTTACTATGCTTAACTCCCAAAGAATATTTTGTATATTTTGAAACAATTTAGTATTCAACATTAGATATAGGATCTTCAGTTATGGATGGTATTAAATATTCATTAATGATATTTTTAGAGTATGAAAGGATATGAATATAAAAGTTAAACAAATTTTTATGTATTAGTTGAGTTTCAAAATACTCAATATCATTAATATGTTTGATGTATAAAATGCATTTAAATAATAAAAACTTAAGAAAAAGAGAAAAGGTACAATAGCATTTATTATTTATTTATTTATTGTCAAACAGTGAAAAGTCCACTCACTGAATCAGGAGTTGGCAGAACTGAACACCACCCCAGCCAGTGGGTGATCATTCTGGGGAGCTGGGTCTTCTTTGCAGGACCCAGCATGAAGTGCACCAGGCTCCTTTGCCTTCGGGAAGACCATGGATGTAAGACGTGGACAATTGGGAAGGGCTGTAAGGGAGGACTTACTTGAGGCTTTGAGGTTCCCCCTTCCATTCTTTGAACAATACGTATATCTCATATACATGGAGGTGTCTCATCATACCAGCAAGAATTTGAAAGGCTAAGTGGTGGCATCACTGAGAAAAATATTTTTTTTCTTAGCTGGACATGGTGACACATGCCTTTAATCCCAGCACTCAGGGGGAAGAGGCAAGCAGATCTCTGAGTTTTAGGCCAGTCTAGTCTGCAGAGCTAATTTCAGGACAGCCAGGGCGCATAGAGAGATCTTGTCTCCAAATACTACCCCCTGAATAAGTAAGAAAATGTTAAAAATAAGATGATCGGGCAAATAGTGTGCCTATAGATGTAGGCTATTAAATCACAATCTGATAGTGATGTGGAATGGAAGGAGGCTTCATAGTAGGACTGCAAGAACACCAGTCCTTTCTCAGCAGCTGTGGTCTCTGTGGAGTCCCAAGTCATCCAGAAATGACTTAAGCAACTCTGACAAAGAATTTTATAGGCTTCTTCAACTGATGTGACATCCGCGGACATAATGGGAACAGAAATGGATGTCACCATAGTCCATGATGAGGGAACATACACTGACAGAGGCTCCTGTAGGCTAAGATCTAGTTCATTCTCACACCAGCCAATCCCAATTCCATCCTTCCCTATCTTTCAAAGAAACCATTAGCTCTAACAAACAGTAGGAATATTAGAAAGGAAAGAGTCAAGGAGTGTCAAGATAATCAACATTGTAGTTTGAAAGCACTTGCCAATAGATTTTTACATGGTCTTGGTTTGAATTCTGGGCAGCTTGTTGGTTTCAGCTTCTGCCTGTTGGTATGGGACATGTCTCCACGATGATCGTAGGCCTCACCTTTCTGAAACCCATCAAGTACAGGTCAACCAATGCAGCAATTTCAGCTTTCTCTCCCCAGTAGCACTACTCCAAATCTGGAAGCTACTGGGATGCCCCTTAATAACTGAATGAAGAGACAAACTATACTGTGCCCATAAAGCAGAACATTACTAAGCAATAAACAAGCTGCCAAGACATGAAATATTAAATGCATGTTGTAAATGAGGAAAATCAGTTTGAAAAAAATGCACATTGCTTCCAATTATGTGGCTTTTTGTAAGAAACAAAACTATAGAAAGAGTTAAAAAAATTAGTGGTGGTGAGGATCTCAAGAAGATTGGGTCAGGGTATAGGCAAAATAAGGTGTGTGTGTGTGTGTGTGTGTGTGTGTGTGTAGCTCAGGGAAACTATTTTGCATAGTCTAATGGTAAATAAATGACACTTTCTATTTGTCAACATCCATAGCTCTTACAACACAAATATTAAACTTTCATGTATACAACTTAGAAGAATCATAGGTTAGTGTGCACATCACAATGCATAAGGTTGGTATGGACACATACATTGAGAAGTTCCCTTAAATAATTGCCCACTAAGAATGAACACATCTAGTGTCCAGATAGTAGTTTTCAAAACCATGTTTAATAAGGGCTGGCAAAGATCTGTGAAATAATACTTAGATTCAACTGAGAAGGGCAATAAATGAGATAAGCCTGAAGCATCTCATAATGTGAGAAACTCAGAAGAGACTAACAAAGGAACAAATGATCCTCAGTCTGAAAGAACTCTCAAAGACCAAGGTTGGGACAATCTGAGTAACAAAACACACACATCCAACATATAAAAATGAATACCCACAAATCTGCTCTGATACGAACGAATAAGTGGTAAAGATACAAATTTCCATGCAGGATTCTATGTAATCTATGCAAATGTTCTGCCCTCGAGGATGGGGAGTGTAACTCCCATTCCTTCAGCTGTGGGCTGACCATGGGACTTCCTGCTATGAGCAGAGCACAGAAGGACAAGAGAAGAATCACATCAGAGTGGACTCACTCAGCAAGCATCCCAATGGCTAGATGATTCAGGTCAACGTTAACAGTGGCAAGGCCTTGGGATGCTAGGTGATATGATGGAATGATGTTACCTCAGAAACCTTTATTCCCCAGACCCACAGTGCTAGGAATGAGGACACTCAAGTGATGGAAAAAAGCCCTGTGAAATACAGCAAGCAGTGACTCTCAAAAAAACCAAAAAACCTCCAAACCAACCAACCAACCAACCAACAAAAACCAAGGAGGGCCATCAAAGCGAGAGAAGTCTGAGAGGCTGCCACAGCTAAGAGGCTCCTGAAGACAACTAATAACTTAACTAGAACAGAAAATGAGTAAGCAGAAGTTAATGTACTTTCAGAATAGGTTCATAGAGTAGCAGGCACACACTACTAACTTTATTAATAAATATGCACCGGTGGCATTTCTAATAATAAGAAATATATAATCCTAACTGCTTCTCAGCCTTTCGGCAAGATCAAGCATAGAAATGCATCATAAGAATGTAGTGTTCATAATTGGGAAATGATTAATAGCTTCTTAGCTTGTACATGAATGTAAAACTTTTGGAGAATATAGACTTTAATGAATAAATGGTGTTCAATTTGAAAGCCCTAAGAAGCCAAACAAAATGTTGCTACATAAGAAACTGACCCATGGTGTTTTGAGCTCCACCTCTATGAAGGAGTCAAGATTTACAACTAGTGGCTTTCTTCTTTTGGCCTGACAAGAAGACATAATGATGGTGGCAGGATCTAGCTTACTTTAGACAGTGACAAACTAATCACCTTCAATCCCTTTCTACTCAGAAGTGAGTAGACACCATCAGCACCTTGATCCCTTCAGCTCTTTACCTGCCAGTCAGAAGGCTGTAAGATTTTAAGTCAGACTATGTCAGAGTCCTTTGGCAGCTGTGACTGACCTGCTGAGACTTGGCATATGGACAGTGATAGAGGTGCTGAGGGAGTGTTCTGGGAAGCCCGGCTTCTCCATCTCAGCAAGTTTGTTGATGATGTCAAGTTTCCATAGTTTCAGCAGCTTCTTTGAAACAAATCCTTAAACGCTCCCAGGCACAGGCAAAGGAAAGCAAGCAGCAGGCTTGTGTGCTCGCTTTAGCCGACAGGTGCCGTTATATTTATTAGGCTTTATAATCTCTTCCATAGAGGATGTGGGGATGTAAGGCTATCAATCGCAAAACGCCTGAAGAGTGTAACCTTCCCCAGGTGTTTCATATAAACAGACAGAGTGAGAAATAGAACAAACATGAGATGAAGAGATAAAGTAGCCAGGGAATGCAAGTGTGCCTTCCAACATTCTTAAAACACAGGTATCACTAGTGCCTTCAACCTGTACAGTTTCTTACAGTAAGCCAAGAGACAACTATTTCTAAATTACTCTTTTCAAAGTATCGGCTCACACTCCCCAAATGAAAAGTATAATCCTACCCCGATTATTGCAAACATACATTCTTCCAACTGGTTTCCTCTCATATAAGGAGCAAAGTTTTGCTGAGCTAAAGAGTTCATGACTGGCAAAGAATCCAAGAGTTTTCAAATGAGACAGCTGGTGGTTCCCCCACATTTGCTTTTTAAGTGCAGTCAGAGAGGCCGGTATATCTGAGTGCTGTTTGTGGAACGCTTTGGCAGTGAGTAGACTTGCGGGAGGCTGTGGGCTGTTCTATACCCCTCTGACCTCACTATCACTCAGGGATGCTGCTGGCCTTTGAGGTTAAGCCTTACTCCTCATAATGCAAATCATTCACTCTTCAAAGATGCAGAGGTGTCAGATCTTTACATTTCTTGCAGTTGCAACTGGGAAAGTCCAACAATCCAGTTGAGAGATACACTGTGACGGTGGGGGATTGGGGGCAGGTTATCTTTAAATTCCTTTTCAAAACCCATTTGTTATTCCTTTGTTCCTATAAAAATATGTTGGGGTATTCAAAATGTAACTGAGTCTCCCAGTGATAAAAAAAATAACAAAAGATAACATTGTTGCAATGATTCTGTTCCCTCTCTCTCCCTCTCCCCCCTCTCTCTCTGTCTCTGTCTCTGTCTCTCTGTTGTAAACCTGTTCAACCAGTTAAAAACTTGACATACCTGTGAAAAAAATCACTAAGCTAAATGTCTAAAAGTAGATCTGCTTGCCCAACTGATAATGTGCATTTTAAATGTTGATAGACACTCTGATGTCCCTCTCTTATAGATGTGACCTCCACTTAATATCTCCACTAACACTACGTGAGAATCCTCTACCACAAGGGTTTATAAAAAGACAGAAGCATGGGCCACAGAGGACAGATCTACCCCACATCCAGAAGGTCTACCTCCGACCCCCTCAGCAATGAAAACTCTATTTCTGAGGGAGCAGCCGTTCTGTTTACTGCAAAGTTGCTATGTGACAAATGTGTCCCCAGCTCAAATTTACAAGTTCCAGATGAAGGTGGTTTATCTTTCAACACAAGTCATCTTTCACCAGGCTGATCTTGAGCCTCCAAGGGCAACACTCCACTTAGCACTCTGTGCTCAGGATGTGCCTGAGTCAGGGATGGGGCACTGGAAATCTCAGGAGTAAAGAGATAAAGGCATTTTTCTCTTGGTGTCTTGGCAGAGACCTTTCATTTCTTAGGCTGACTTTGCTTCTCTTCCATATGAACCAGAGTGACATTGGGGCGGTGTAGTTTTATCTGAACTGTTTTAAGTTCTTAGCTAAGATGTTTATATTTTAATGAATTTATTGACAAAGAAGAAAAAGTTTATTCTGATCAAAACTATCATTTGATAGAATCATCGCTAGTTAAGAACAAAATATGCAACACCAGTATTAACATGTAGTATTTCTAGAATACTTGACACAAGAGAATATTTCTTTTTGAAACTGATCAAGCACACAGACTCACTTCAGTGTGAGGCAGGGTTCTCCCTTCAGTTCTCAGACTCAGACATAAGTGGACGAGACAACTGCCTTAGGTTTTCTTAGTAGAGTAGCCTATTCACAAGACAGGAAACCAAACTCTTGGCTGTTCTGTGGCCCAGTAAACTGACAGAAGATGCTCACTATCCAGCCACCCCCACCTCAGCCTGCCAGTTTCCATGGTAGCTATTTGATGGTCCAAATTCTACAGGCAAGAAGAGGGCTGGTGGGTCCATTGGGAGCTAGTTTCTCTGCTCCCCTCCTCTTTCTGCCCATCTTGCTTCCCTTGATCTTAACATTTCTTTTCATCCCTTTACAACATCCCAGGTTCTTTTCTGTCACATCAGATTCACTCTCTCTGCCACCTTGCTTCTTGCTTGCTGTCCCCTTTCCACTCTGTGAGCCTCACAGGCCCACCACCAGCATCCTCCCTCCTGAAGCCTGCACTGTTTTCCCTGTCCACTGGCCTCCTCCCTCTGACTTCTTCGGCCCTAACTCCTCCTCCATCATTTACTTGGTCTCCAATCACCAGCCACCCTCACACTTTTCCACTAAGAGAAGCACATTTGAAATTTTCCCTGGCCTCCACCCGTCAGGAACCTCCAACGTGTAGTTTCCAAATCTCTGCTGTTTCTCAAGCGCAGACTGCTGCTGATGAAATTTGACCATTGCTGTAGCTGCAGGCTTCCCCCATTGAAGAGCTTCATTGCCAACAGTCCTTTTAGGCAGAGAGTAACAAAGGGTCAGAGGCCACCTGTAACATTTCAGCTATCCGGAATACACATTTAAACAGAGACCAAGTAATAGATCTGAGGTAGGGTAGGGGGCACTTGCCTAGCAGGTGCAAGAGGTTGGATTCAGACTTCAGTACTGCAGAGAAATAGGTAATACATTTAAAGTACTGAGTTTAAATTTCATATAGAAAGGAAACCACCTTTGATAGAAAAGAATTTCTTCACTTGAAGGCTTAGAAATAGCTTAGTGGGAGGGCATTCCCCTACAAGACACAGGGCTCTGGGTTTGATCCTCACAGTACAGTATGTTAAAAAAAAAGAAGCACCATTTTTTTTTTTTTTTAGAGTTAATGGCAATACCATTTCTACATTCAAATTATTTCATTGTGTCAATTATTTTCTATCAAAATTTAAAAGCTTAAGCTGTCATTGCTGCTGGCACAGGCATTTCTTGAGGAATGTGAAAGTGATTCATGATGATAGGCTCGTGATGAGAATGTTACTTATTTACAAACTGCACCATCAATTCAGAAACCGAGTGGAGATTCCTCACTACCATTCAAAACAGAACTGCCTCAAGAGGCTAGAGGTATAGATCCGTCAATAGAGTGTTCTCTTAGTGTGCAGGAAGACCTGCTTCATTTCCCAGCATCGCATGTTGGTGCACACCTGTAGTCCTAGCACTGGGTGGTGGAAGCAGGAGGATCAGAAGTTCAAGGTTGTCTTCAGCTACCTAGAGAATGAAAGGCCAGTCTGGACAAGATGAGATGACTCAACATCTCTTGCTAAGTGAATGAATTAAAAAAAAAAAAAGAAAGAAAGAAAATGTGATATACACGTACACACGAATGCACGCGTATATGGATATTCTAAAGGCTGATGTTATCTAACAAGTAGATTCTAGGAATCGTGCTCTACCACATAGTCTCTGCAGTCGGCAATGATGGCGCTTGTAGTCCAGGGTAGATCTCACACAGCCTCACCACAATGAAAAGCCACAAGGGTTGCCTCTCAGCAGGCTTCCTTGGCTGGAGGTGACCCTCAAGAAAAGACACCAGTGTTTGCTGTCTCTGATAGACACATGGCAGAGTGAGCACAGACACTGAAGGACCTGCACTTGATGCCAAGGTCACAGTGCATGGTCACAGGAGTAGGAAATGGAACAAGAAATGCTGGATCACCTGGAAGCAGGCAAGCCAATGGAAATCACTTTTCTCTCAGCAGAGGTTGGGAACAAGTAAGGAGCCAAGGGGTGCTGGAGGAGTGTCCCCCACCTCCATCTGGACGCTTGCCTCTTATTTAAGAAGCCATAGCAACAGGAGCAACTTCCACCATCTTTCAAGCTCCCATCCTTTTGCCCTAGAATCCCCTTCCCAGCCCTGTGCTCACCTACTCCCATCTGCAAGTGCTTCTTCCCTGTCCCAGAAGAAACAAAACAAAGCAAAATCAGAAAACCATAATCCTCCATTCATGTTTAAAGACACACTTGCGACTCTCACGGCTCCATGCCTCCCTCTCAGTTCAAAGCCCTTTTAGATAAACATGCATATACTGTTGGAGTCTATGTATGTATATAGGCAGATGTTAGATCTGCATTGCTATGTAAACATAATTAGAACGATGAGACAGATATGTCGGTGTCCTATAAAATATCGAAGATCTGACACTATTAGTATAAATGACTTAAAAAGAAAAAGAAAAAAACAATTTCTTGTATGATAATCACCTTTACAAAGCAAAACCCAATAGGAAGCTCTTAACAGGCGAGTAGTGCCCAGGGTGTGTGCTTAGGATCCTGAGTCAAATTACTGAGGGACAGTCCCACTTTTTTGCTACATGATATTCAGCTTCTCTGCCCACTCACTGCTGCTTAATAAAGATTCATATCCTCTGCTTCTCACCAATTTGCCGGTTCATTTAACAGAATCTGCTGATGGGCCCAAAGATGCCAATGATTGCGAGGAGCAGTTTAGATTTTTCTACTTAAAGATTTGGGTTTTAGGAGCAAAAGAGAAACAGAAGCCTGCCAATGGTGGAATGCAGGACCCAAGTTAACAGCTCACTGTAAAATTACCATCGTGTTATGTCCGAGAAAGACTGCATTTTTTGGTAGCCCTATTTCTAAAATATATTAAGCTTCAATACGATTAAGGAGCTGCTGGAGAATGGCTGTGTTCTTATTTTGATCTGGCTGCTGATGACCTGGATATTTTTAGTTGGTGAAAATTCATCCTTATTATTTTATAGTGTGTTTACTTGTGGGTATTCATGCGTGTTTCTATAAAGAGTATAAAAATGAATGTGTTATCTTCATATATAGATATAGGATACCTGGAAATATCTGGGGATATACTTTATCAAGTCATTAAAACCCAGGAATGCTTGCTGCTTGAACCCCATAAAGGTAAGTTCAGAAATGCAGTCTTGTGCCAAGAAGTGTATTTTACTTGTGGGAGCATATCCGAGCACAGTGAGCAACAGAATCTATGTAGAAATGATTTCAGATGGGATTCAGGTGGTAATGGGGGTTGGGCTGTGTCTAGGCCTGATAGACAAAACTGCTCTGTGACCACAGCAGTCCCCAGAAGGCTCCGCTGAGGTCACCAGCTGTGCCTGTCTATCTTGCAGGCACTTCAGTTTGGGATGTTAGAGCTACTTGCCACAACCTACGAACCAAGCCAGATATTCACCTTTTATCTTTTGCCCTTCTTCTCATCCTACCCAGGGCATTTTCAACTGGACCCCATTAGAACCCAGTCTACCCTGGACTCCTCCTTACCGCCCCCAAGTAGACGTGCTATTTAAAACAAGCAAAGCTTTGCCTTCAGAGGCATCTCCTCTTGAGTTTGTGGGTTCCGTGCCTCTGTACCAGCCAGCTTCTCTTCAGTTTTCCAGTAGTTTCTGACTTCTGGGTAGGCAGGTGGAAAGGTTACTTTCCTCTTTCTGGTTCTAGGGAAACAGGCTTTAGTCTTTCTTTTTCTTACACATATCTACAGTGCATAATATATAGCACACAAGGTTGGGAGACCTTGAGATTTGTGACTGAATCTCATGCTCAGATAGAACCTCATTCTGCTCTCTGCCTTGTAGTACAATAGTGGGTGAGTTTATGATTTCTCCTTCTAGTTGGAGTTGTTATTAACAAATTACTATGTAAAGAGAATATTTTTTATTTTTATTAACTTTATTTATTCATGTTACAACTCAGTAGTAGCCCTTCCTCTCCTCCCAGTACCCCCTGACACAAGCCTCTCCTGATTCCACCTTCAGAGGAACCCTCACTCTGCGTGTCAAAACATTGCCACTCCCCGTATCATATCAAGGCATGCAGGACTAGCCACACCCTCTCCCACTGATACCCAATAAGGCTGTCCATTTAGGGGCGCATGATCACAGGCAGGCAGGTAGGCAGGTAGGCAGATAGGCAGGCAGGCAGGCAGGCAGGCAGACAGGCAGGCAGGCAGGCAGACAGGCAGCAGGCTCAGGGATAACCCCTGCTCCAGTTGTTGGGGAAACTGCGTAGAGACTAAACTGCTCATCTGCTACATGTGTTCAGTCTAGGTCCAAACTGTCTTCGCTCTTGGTGATTAAGTCTCTGAAAGTCCCCATTGGTCCAGGTTAGTTGACTCTGTAGGTCTTCATGTGGAGTTCCTGTCTTCTTTGGGTCCCTTAATCCTTCTCACAGCTCTTCTGTAAGACACCCTGAGCTCCATCTAATATTTGGGTTTGAATCTCTGCATCTCTCCATTGGCTGTTGGGTGAAACCTCTCAGAGGGCAGTAATGTTAGATTCCTCTCTGTAGGCATAAAGAAGTATCATTAATAGTGTCAGAGATTGGTTCTTGCTCATGGGATAGGTCTTAATTTGGACAGTCATTGGTTGGCCATTCTCTTAGTCTCTGCTCTATCTTTGTCCCTGCACATTTTGTAGGCAGGACACATTTTAGGTCGAAGGTTTTGTGGGTGGGTGGGTTGTTGTCCTTATCCTTCCACTGGGAGCCCTGCCTGGCTACAGGAAGTGGCCACTGCAGAATCCTCAGTTAGGAATCTCAGCTAGATTCATCACTATAGACCCTCTGGGGCCTCTCCCATCCCAGGTCTCTGGCAGGTCCTAGAGATTGCTCCCCAGCCAATCTACCTTTTCTCTCCCCTGCTCTCCCTACATATATCTCCCCTCATTCCATCCAACTATCATCTTCATCCCCTCTTTCACCCACTTCCCTCCTTCCATTGACCTCTGATATCTATTTGTTTCTCCTTCTAAGAAAGATTCAACCATCCTTCTTTGGGTCTTCCTTGTTACTTGGCTTCTTTGGGTCTGTCAATTATAGCTGGTTATCCTGTATTTTATGGCTAATATCCACTTATAACTGAGCACATATTATAGATGTCCTTTGGGGTCTGGGTTATCTCACTCAGGATGATATTTTTGAGTTCCATCCACTTGCCTGTGAAACTTATGATGTCCTTGTTTTGAAAATCTTTTATAGGACCCAACTTCAACAGTACTATATACTTGATTACCTCCCCTCCCTCTTGTGATGCTGGACCTTGAAGGCAAGGTCTTGAGCATGCTAAGTAACTGTTTTTACCACTGAGCTACACCCCAACCTTTGAAGGAATTTCATATGCCAGCTGTCAGTATTCACTGGCTCTGCTCCATTTTCTGTTCCTTTTGACATTCCAGTCATAAATCAATTTCCCCTCTGTGTGCCCACCGTCCTTTCAAAAAACATCTTTTTGTCATATTTTGTCTGGGTCCACCATCCTTTGTCAGCAACTCTAAAGTTCAACATGAATCGAAAAGACAAAAAACTCTTTTTTCCCCCTTTTAAGTAACTTTGCATTTAGGCAACAATGTTGATTTTAAAGTGATGCATTGGTTGTTCTCTCTAGTATTTATGTGATTATCTCACTGCAGGGTATGAAAGTGTCTGGCTTTGAGATGTCACAAACTCTACAGGGATGTTAGGTGGTAAACATCTACAACCCCAGGCTCATAATCTGTGTGCCATGGATGGCAGGAAATCAATATTTTTGTGGTTTTTGGAGGAAGTATATAGCACACAAAACATGCATTACCTTGGAGTGACTATTACACGATATCCTTTAGAAGGAAACTATTTCCCAAATGAGAACCCTCTAGCTCTTCAGTCTACCAGTGGATCCACAGACTTACGCAGAGAAGCTGGTGTCTTCAGAGTCCTGGAAAATGACCTCATTATGGTCTTAATCTACACTGTCTCTGGAAAAGCAATCAGGGCCTCTGCGCTACTGTACTGAAGGCTGCATGACTTATTTTGGTCAAAACCATGCATCACAATGAGCAGTGCCTGATATAAACTATGGCTTTTGGCAAGGGATGGCATAATAATGTTGGTACATCAGTTGTAATATCTGTACCCCACTAGTGGGAGATGTTAGTAGTAGGAAAACTGGGATAGAGAATAAGGGAGCTTAAAGGGATTTGGAATTTTCTGACCAAACTTCTTATAAACATAAAGCTTCCCTTGAAGTCTACTAATAGAAACTAGACATGATCATGTTACATGTGTGATCACAGTGCTTAAGATCCTGAGGCACGAGAAGCCCAAGTCTGAGGCCACCCTAAGTGACATGGTAAGACCCAACCTGGAAAAGAAAATGTACAAATAGAGAAGTGAGTCTGACAAGAGTAATGCTACCCTATAAGTCCCATTACTTTGCACAACTAACTAGTTTCACATTGTTTTTTAAAAATGTCCATGTACATTTTTAATTTGAAAATTACATGGGGGAGATAGGCCTACTTTTGATGAACCATTCAGTAAGTGTGCTGGCAGGCTCTCTGTAACAGGAAATGTACTTGATAGAATGGAGTAGAGATATATCTATCTACATTTATCCATGGATCTAAAGTGCCCCCTAACAATGCCCATCTTCTTCACTTGGAGATCTGGATGTATTCAGGCTCCCAGGACTCATTCTAGGGGCAGTTTAAGGGAACAGATACAGATGTGGGAGAGGTGGCTCTTATAGTGAGATATAGTTTTCAATCCTAAAGTCCTCTATCACCATCATGAGAAGTGATTTTAGATCCGAATCTTGCTTTTCCAGTGGGATGGTGTATCCAGGACTTGCTATGGTGGGAAAATTGGGTTCTGATGATGCCAAGTAACCTTGGTTTCTGTTGCTTATGTTCTTACACTTACTTGCCTCCCACCATCTGATTATCTCTAGTGCTACCTGCCCTCACTATATCTGACTGGAGCCTGTCTTTCCTGTGATCCTGGTTGTGTCAGAACTCCTCAAAGTTCAGCTGTCTCTGTGGTCCTGTGATTCTGAGATCCTGGGACCCTGAGATCCTGGTGTGACCAAGCTCCTGTGATCCTGTGATCCTGTGGTCTTGGCCGTGTTAGAACACCTGGGAGTGGAGCTTCCTCTGGGTCTTATAGGACTGGCTGTGGAGTTTGCACCCAATGTCTGCTCAGGGCACCAGCCCAGACTGGAATAGGGGATACATTTTTCCAAAGGAAATGAGAGGACATTGTACATGAAGGAACTTGGAAAGACTCTCCCCATACCTCAGGGTGTGGAGAAAGTGGATTCCCCCTTTCGAGTCTAAGGTAGCATGGTGGTTGGAGGTGCAGTTATTGAGCTTCATTACTAATTAGAGGATGTGTGAGGTTGGGGAAGTCATGGGACCTCTCCAGGCTTGAACTCCTCTGTTGAAAGAGGGTGGTCATGAGAACACCTGCCCCATAGACTTGTACCAACTAAAAAAAAAAAAAAATCCAAGTCAAATCCTCAGTACCAGTAAGAGTATAACAAATATGCAAACTAAGGTAGTTACTCTTAGCCTTGTATGAACTACCATAATCCTCTCTCATAACTCTCCAATAAAGAAGTTTTAATAGGCCAAAATCAGTGTGTCGGTTTTGAGGAGACTGGAAGAAAGATGGTAGCCAAGAGTATAGAGTAAAGTAGTATTGTTTCCCTCCACTTCTTCTGTAGCGAGCAAGAGACTGTTGGCCAGTCAGGGATTCCTAGATCCAAGTTTTAAGTGGAAGTGGTTGACTGGGGTGAAGCTGGCACAAGGATTCATGGTACTGCCAAGGAAGTGCTTGGAGGAAACAGATGCAAAGGGGAGCAATGAAATAAGTGCTATGGTTGAGGGAGTGTTGCTCTCCTGAAATGGGAGCTGGAGAAACCCGTGAGCCCCCGAGTAGATTCAGAACCATTCCAAGATGTGCTTGTTAAATTTAGTTAGGCTGTATTTGACAGCACATGGGAGCAAATAAACTCCAAAGACAACACTCAGGATATCCTTGCCCCTGTTAGTGAGGCTGCATCAGCGTTGACTCACCTCAGCTCAGCTTGCCTTCCATAGAATCAGGAGCCTCCCTTGCCTCTGACCTACTGGCCTATAACACATCTTCAGATTGGCTTCTCTATAACACTGAGTTCATCTCCTTTCTCTTTCCTGCAAGACTATTTTGTTTCCTTGCTCTCTGAGCCAAGGCTAAGATTTTTTTTTTTTCCCTTGGTAACTCCTGGTCTTACTGAGAGGTCCCACTTACCTATGCAAGCTTCTAGATCAATCTCCTGTTAAGGTCCCCCCTGGTCGTGCAAAATACCTCAGCAAATACTTATAGAAGGGAGCTGTCATTTAAGGGTGACTGACTTGAAATATGTCCATTGAGTTATTTTTGCCATTAGCATGCTGACCATTTTGTTTTGGGCATTAATCTGCCTTTGGCTCTCCTCAAAAGTCCTACCCCCTTTAA
>NW_022196911.1:62333828-62337612 GCF_008632895.1 Mastomys coucha
TTTGTCCTAATCAAACACTTCTTCGACCATCATTGTACTTTTCTCATTAGAGCCGTCTGAGCTTTCAAACACGACTTTCTAAAGCGGGTCCTTGATGAATCACGTTCCCCTTGAATATGTGGCCTTTAGAGGAAACTCTAAATCTGGGTTCCACACACTTAAGAATTTGTATTCTCAGATTAATCAGCAGGAAGAATTAATTGTCCTACTGCTTTTAATGGAAGATCAGGGAGAGAAAGGATCATTTTCTTGACACATAAAAGGACTGTTCAGTCATGAGCAATTTAGCCAAATGGAAAGAATTAGCTCCAATTTGAAATATGTCATTTTCTCTCTTTCCTGGAACACAGAGAAGAGACTTGTTCCCTGAGCTCAGAATTTGGTGTTGGCCTATCTTGCCTTCACAAGCATGTTTGATTTGATATATTTACATATACTTACAAACTAACACGAAGCTTCAAATTCCTTGATTTTACCTAACCTAAACATAAACCTAAGCCCTCAAAGGGAAGTGAAGGAGAGCCAGTGCCTTTCTTTTCCTCAATTTTATTTATTTTATCTGCCCAAACCTGGGAGTTTCTTTGAAAGGTAAACCAATTCATTAAGCATCTGTTCTCGGGGCTGGCGAGATGGCTCAGCGGGTAGCAGCACTGACTGCTCTTCCAAAAGTCCTGAGTTCGGATCCCAGCACCCACATGGTGGCTCACAACCAACTGTAATGAGATCTGACGCCCTGATGCCCTCTTCTGGTGCGTCTAAAGACAGCTACAGTGAATTACGTTAGAGCGGGCGTGCCGGAGCGAGCAGGTCAGAGGGAGCAGGGTAAGAGCTGTACACATAAAATAAATAAATCTTAAAAAAAAAAAAGCATCTGTTCTCTACCCTGACAGACACCACTCTGGTCTACCTTGACTGTCAGTGTTCAAAGACCCATTGGCTTTCCATTGCTGCCCTGGCTTGTTCTCCTACCTCTCAGCTGGCTTTGGAGTCCTTGACCTGCCCCTTACAAGCTGAGCAGCAATAAAAGAACTTATTAAATCCTCTCTGGGTCCCAGCATCATAGAGAAAAATATAGAGAACTAAGTCCCTCAGAAGGAGTACGAGGGTAACTATGAGGCCTGCTGAACCGGTTTGACTTAAGGTTCAGGTCGTTTGGCACTAATGCTATGTCTTCATATAAGTGTTTGTTTCTTGCAAAACACACAGCAGACAAAGACATCAGCTCTGAGAAATATGAAAAGAATGTTCACTGTTCAAAGAAAGGAAGCAAGAAGGAAAGAACAAGAGAAATAAAAAAGAGAATATGCAAAGAGTGCTTATCATTCAATAAGAAAGAAAGGAAGAAAGAAAGAATGAGAATGTGCAGAGTACCCACCATTCAGTAAGAAAATGGTAAAGAACTCAGATTTTGTTTTGTTTTGATTTGTTTTGAGGCAGGGTTTCTCTGTGTAGCCCTGGCTGTCCTGGAACTCACTCTGTAGACCAGGCTGGCCTCAAACTCAGAAATCTGCCTGCCTCTGCCTCCCAAGTGCTGGGAGTAAAGGTGTGCGCCACCACCGCCCGGCGGAACTCAGATTTTTTTTATTCCTCACTACTAGGCATAGAACTCAAGGCTTTGCAAATGCATGTACTCTATCACTAAGCCAGACTCCCAGCCCTAATTGGCTTAATTTTAAAGACCAAGAGTCATTTTAAATGAGAACTTTTCAAAAGAAGCTGTATAAATGGGCAACCACACACTAAAAGATTCTCAGCATCATGACATTGAGCAAAAGCCAATTAACATCACAGCAAGATATTTCTTTAAACCTAGCAAATGAAGCTAAAGCTAAAACTGACACATGGATGTCCTCAGTGTTATAATGCAGGGACATGGAGAAACTGGAGTCTCATGCCCTGCAGGTAGGAGTATCAAATGGTAACATCAGTTTGAAAAGCTACCTGGCAGTTTATTATAAAGGTAAATATAAACTTGCTCTTCAATCCAGCAATTCTAGTCTAGATACTTTCACAAATAAATTACATGTAAGTCTGTGAAAAAAATCCATACACATGTCCCTAGAGTCTTTACTATAATGGCAAAAAAAGTAGAAATGACTCAAATACCCATTGGCAGAAGAATGGATGGACAAATATTTTTATAGCAGGTTGCTACCAGGGGCTTTAAAAAGAGGTTCAAGCACTGAGGTAGCATAAAGTGGGTAAATCTAAAAACATTATAACTTAGAGAAGGACAAACCAAATGACATCTTCCTTATGAAACTCTGAACAAACAAGACAATTTAATGTGAAAAATTGAGAGAGTGGTCTTTCTTGGTAAGAAGCAGCTGGTGGTGTTACATAGGCATATACATACAATGCAATGATATCGATTTTAGAGTTTAATAAAGCAATTAAAAAAGATCCTGACATAGAATCCAAAAGATTCTTAGGAAAATCCATTCCATCAACATTAAGACATAGTCCTGGTATTTTTAAGATTTTTGAAGTCAAAAGGTGCCATAGAATCAATGGCATGTCAAAGTTCAATTGGTAATTTTTTTTTATTCTTAGAAGTATGTTAAATTTTAGAACATAGAAAATTGGTGACTTCTAAGATTTTTTTTTTTAATTTGCAAAATTCTTGCTATAGCCATCCCAACTGAGTACTCCCTCTGTAGTTCCTGCTTTGGCGGGTCTCCTAACACTTGACTAATACTTAGGTATTGGGCAATCTAACATCGCTCTGATTTCATGCCCTACAAAATTACTTTCTCTAACAGCTATGCCTCGGAGTCACTGAAGACAAATTAACCTGGCTGCCAGACTCTAGTCCTGCTCTCCACAGCTCTGCAGTGGAGGCTTCAGCCTCCAATAATAATAGGCTCAGCTAGGCCACACAGCCTCAAGGCCTCTCTAAGCTGACTCAGGCTGCCAACTCTCCACGATCCCTGCCCTGTCCTATTGACTAGTTTTACAGAAGGGTGGGAAGTGTCAAGCCAGTCTTTTCCATTCCCTCAGATTACTGTGAAAGATGACTTGTGTTGGTTCATTTAACATCAATTCACAACTTCATCATCCCATGCCGTCCTCAATGAGGGAGGTTGGAAAGCCAAGGGCTCACTTTCCTAGCTTCCCTGGTTACCCCTGGTAGCCACGCAACCTGTCCTGGCCAATGAACCTACTACAACGGGGAAAGCTAGGAGAGAAGCTTCCAGTTGCCTGTTACACCATCTCCCCTGTGTCTTATCTTGGACGTAGGTATGATGGCTGAGCGCACAGACACTCTGAAAGCTGTTAAACAGCAAGAATGAAGAGTACCATACTGAGATGGTAGAGAGGGAAAACAGAAACAACCTTGAAACAAACTATGGTCACAGTTTTAAGGACTCTGCTAACGACATTTTGACTTTTTCTAGAAGTCCTTAACTACTAGTCAGTCATGATGAATTATCTATAGGTTAAGTATGGTATTTAGAGCTTGCTTCAACGTCACCCAGTGGAAAGAATACATGTGTAGGTAAGTGAAGTAACACTAACAGTTGTGGAAACTGGATACAGACACACACTGGGGCTAACTCTAGTTTCTTTTCTTTTTTTTAACTTTTATTGCATTATCAGAAAAGTTACATGATTTCAATTTATCTGAATTTGTTAACATTTAAAAACATATTTTAATTAAATAGAATTGAATCACATTCTTGTTCCCCTTTTGTACCACCGCTCCCCCCATAAATCCCCCTTCAATACCTATAATATATTTTTTGTCGTATTCCTTAAAATTTGTAAAATATTATAAAAATAA
>NW_022196911.1:62340864-62341342 GCF_008632895.1 Mastomys coucha
GTCAAGCTGTCTCTGTGATTCTGTGATTCTGGGATCCTGGGATCCTGGGCTTGTTAGATCACCTGGGACGTGTAGCTTTCTCTGTGTTTTGTGGGACTGGCTGCAGAGCTTGTCCTAACTCTAGTTTCTTATGTGTTTTAAATTCTCCATAAAAAATGACTAAAAGACTGGAGACCCTGTGATAGCTGAGAGATGCCCAAGGAGACCTGGAGACAAGAGGCAGTGAGGTGTGGGCTGGATTCTGAACTTCACAAGCACACTTAGGGATAAACTGATGGAATTTGAACGCAAACTGTTTAATTAATAGTATCAATACAAATGTCTTGTCTTTGACTAATATGTTAATGTGAGAGGAAATCAGGCAAAACCCACGTCAAACCAAAACCTTTATGACATTCCTGTGACTTTAATGTCACTCCAAACCAAAAGAGATGAGAGAGAGAGAGAGAGAGAGAGAGAGAGAGAGAGAGAGAGAGAG
>NW_022196911.1:62341352-62350801 GCF_008632895.1 Mastomys coucha
AGAGAGAGAGAGAGAAAGAGAGAGAGAGAGAGAGAGAGAGAGAGAGAAGAATTTGGCTTTCCGATGGCATTACTTAATGCTGAGTCAACACCAGCAAGGATCACCCCAGAGTTCTCATTATGTGAGAAAAAGAAAGAAAATTCTCAATAGGGAATTTAGTTAGTATGTTACTTGCAGCTCACTAAATATGAATTGATAAAATATGCTTATTTGTCAGGTACAGTTAGCTCTTAATACCCACAACTAAGAACAACAGCACTCAGTACCATGCAGCAATTTAGAGGCAGTTCTCTAAGGAGCCAGTTCCTTACCCACAGTGCTGGCCAGAGGCATCTTTCCAGGAGAACTTGCATGCCAACTTCACCCCACCCCCACCCACAGTGTTCATAAGGGAGCCGGGCTATGAAGAGGAAAGACTGGCTGTCTTTCTCAGAGCCTGCGGAAGCAGACAATGAGTAGCTCTTGTGATCAAGAGAGATGCAATAGCTTTTTTTGGTATCTTAATTCTTAATTTTTAATGTTTTACAGGTTCATTTCTTCAGCTCCAGTGAATCAATAAATGCAACAGAGAATGGATCTCATACAAGAGCAATAAAAAGTACATGTACGCACACATCAGTAAACTAATAGAAATGTGCGAGACACATGAATAAAAACATGAAACCTTATAGGAGAGGAAAGAAGAAGCTGAATGTAAACAACATCACTGTGTTCTCCTATGTAAAGATGCTGAGTGGCTTTCATCCTAAAAATATTGCCAATCAAAAGTGGGGTGTAGAAATGAACTAAAATGGCCCATATTTCTCAATGAAAAACATAGCTGGAACACATTTACAAAATAACAGAAGAGAAACCTTCCATGATCAAAGGGCTCCTAGAAATGACCCCAAATCACCAGCCATCAAAGAGAAAATTGACAAATTAAGCTCCATCAAAACTTAAAACTGTGCTTGGGAAAGGCTATGTGAAGAGAATAAAAAGACAAACAACAACCAGGCCAAAAGCAATTACATATCACATCTAACAACTGTGAGTAGCTACCTGTTTCTGCTACAAAATGAAAACATGGGACCCTCATCCCAGCATCATTAAGGATGTCAAGAAAAGATGTAAGGAGATGGACCAGTGGTTGAAGTACTTGCTGTGTATTTGAGAAACTTGTCTGTATTTCCAGAACCCACATAGTGCCATTTGGGCATGGGGACTAGTTTGTAATTGTAGCCACAGAAGCTGAAAATGGGATCCTCAGAGCAAGCTGATAGTTACAATACCTCATGGAGACCTCTGAATTTGACTGAGAGACTCTGATGCAAAAAGACTTAAGTGGAAGGTCCATTGAGGAAGATTCCTAACATGTCATTATACACATACATAGGCATGCACATGCATGTACACCTGTCTACTCCTGTGTGCACACATGTGAACATACATACATGCATTCATACAGCACACATACATACACAGAGGTAGAGAGAGAGACAGAGAGAGAGAGAGAGAGATAGGAAGGAGAATGAGAAGAAGAGGAGGAGGAGGAGGAGGAAGAGGAAGAGGAGAATGAGAAGAAGAGGAAGAAGAAGAGGAGGAAGAAGGAGGAGGAAGGGGAGGAGAAGAGGAGGAAGAGGAGGAGGAAGAGGAAGAGGAGGAGGAAGAAGAAGAGAAAGAGGAGGAGGAAGAGGAGGAGGAGGAGGATTCAAAGATGCATCAGCCAAATATTAACCAGCATGGGGGCTTTAGTAGTGTAGGGTCCTATGTGACCACACAGGATGGCAGAGCCAAAGAAAGAATCTGCATCCAGAATATATAAAGAATTTAAAAATTAACTAGTAAGAAAACATGAGTGAAAATATGGTTCATAAACACAAGAGAAGATGTTCAACACTCTTAGTCATTAAAAAGTCACCATGAAATATCACTGAGATACCATTTCATACTTACAAGAACAACTTCAGGTAAAATCTACATGCAATACCAGCAAGGCTAGGTGGCACATACCTTTAATCCTAGCACTCAGGGGGCAGATGCAGGTGGATCTCTGTGAGCTCCAGGTCAGCCTTGACTGTTGCTTTAGTCTGTGTCCCATTACTGTGAAGAGATACCATGGCCATAGCAACTTGTATAAGGAAACCATTTAATTGGAGCTTGCTTACAGTTTCAGAGATTTGGTTCATTATCAGCATGGCAGGAAGTATGGGGGCATGAAGGCAGACATAGTGCTGGAGGAGTTGAGAGTTCTATGAGGGGGGGAGAGAGAGAAAGGGAGAGAGGGAGAGAGAGAGTTATTGGGTCTGCCTTGAACATTTGACATTCCAAAGCCTATCCTTAATGACCCACTTCTCCAACTAGGCCACACCTACTCCAACAAAGTCACACCTCTTAATAGTGCCATTCCCCTGCTGACCAAGCATTCAAATCTATGAGCCTATGGGGAACCATTCTGATTCAAACCACCAGAACTATACAGAGCTACAAAGAGAAACCCTGTCTCAAACAAACAAATAAACAAAATTACAATACAAATTGCCAAACATAATATGTAGGAGCTAATACTTAGACTATTGATATCTGATCTGGAAAAGTTTGGCAGTTTCTTACAATGTTAAATCTACACTCATTTGTCAACCCTTGATTTAACTCCGGGAAAGAAAAAGCGTACATATGTCCATAAAAACTTGCACATGGTTGCCCAAGACAGTGCTAAATAAACCAGTCCCAAACGGCAAACACTGTGACTTTTCCTTGGTAGGGGAGGATGGGTAAACCAAGGTACAGCCATGCAATGGTGCATCTGAGCAATGAAGAAAGGTCATGGTAATGAACTTTGAGAATTTCAGAGGTGTTGAGTCAAAGAGCAGTCTCAGGGGATTCTGTATGTCCATGGCTCCATTTATATACTATTCTTAAGAAGAGAATACAGTGGCAGGCAACACACTGTGATCATCGGGGTCAAGATTCATGGCTAGAAGAAAAGGTGATGGTGAATAAGTGATGGGTGGGAAGGTGGGGTTATTTTTGTTTTGTTTTTGCTTTTTGAGTTTTTTTGAATGATGAGGCTGTTCTGTGTCTTGACAGTAGCTGTGTTCACATGACCAAACTGTGTTTATGGTGGGTGGCTGTGTTTATGGATGTGGCCAAAATCACAGACGTGAGCATTGGCCTCTAAAATTAATTCTTTGTTCATTAAGGTTTCTCATGTAATTTTGAAGTTGGGATGGGAAGTAAATACTAAAATTTCACTAGAAGAGAAATCATACAAGAAGAATGAAGGTATTTTGAGCAAAGTGTCTGAAGACCTATTCAGTTGTAACCTTTTATGAGGTTATCATGGCTAGAGTGTGGACCTGGTGGAACTGGTATGAACTCAGTCAGAGCTGTGGGCACAGAACACAAAGCAATGGAAGAAGCTGAAGCCAGTATATACAGGTTTGATAAACTTAGTTCGTGAAAACTTCAGTACTTTCAACCATACACATACGGGCTACAGTCAACTTACCCTAGCCAGTAAGTTCTTCAGGTGCAGAGTCAACCAATCACAGATGGAAAATGTTTGTATTGTGTCTGTCCAGACACGTCCCCTTTGTTATTTCCCAAATGACTGGGTCTAACATGTACTTTATGGCATTTACAAGTTGCATTAAGTTTTACAAACAATCTAAGGATGATTTAAGACACAGAAGAGGATGTGGGAAGGAACCAGGAAAACACCAGGTCATCTTACACAAGGGACTTGAACACTGGTGGGTTGTAACCACTGGGGGGGTCCTAGACCCAATTCTCCTTAGATACGAAGGAACAACTAGATTAAGCAATTTGAAACTAATCTATAACTATCATTTGGACATTACATTTAAGGGCTGGAGAGATGACTCAGCAGGTAAAGGTGGTTGCTGCCAACCCTGGTGACCTAAGTTTGACCCCAAGTCACACACTATAGATCAGGAGAACTGTTTCCTGTAAGTTGTCCTCTGACGATCACACGTATGCTGGGTTGTATATGCTTCCTTTAATATTGCTAGATAAATACATAAAATAATTCTAAAGTAAACTTTAAAACCTCACTTATACAAAAATTAAATTTTAGATGCATCAAAAAAGAACTAATTGTATAAAACAAGATTATAAAAGGGTTTTTTCAGCAAGGATGAAAGAGTTCACAGAAGTATAGTTTCTAATGGAGAGAGAGAGAGAAAGAGAGAGAGAAAGAGAGAGAGAGAGAGAGAGGAAACCCATCAGAAATGAAATAGAATATATTCACACTATGCAGTAGCTATATTAACATATTTGCCCATATGAAAAGATTATTTCTTTTTTCTTTTGGGTTATTTTATTTATTTATATTTCAAATGTTATCCCCCTTCCCAGTTTCCCCTCTACAAATGAAAAGATTTTTTTAATGTAGAGTACAGTTTTCTTCCTTCCTTTCTTCCTTCCTTCCTTCCTTCTTTCCTTCCTTCCTTCCTTCCTTCCTTCCATTATCTCTTTCTCTGTTTCTCTCTCTCTTCTTTATATTTCTTGCTTCTTCCTTTCTTTGTTTTGAGATGGAATCTCATGTAGCTCAGACTGACCTTGTACTTACTGTTTGGCTGAAGGTGACCTTGAACTCCTGATCCTTTTGCCTGTCTCCTAGATGTTGGGATGACAGTCATGTACCATCATGCCTGGTCAATATACTATTTTTTCCTTTTTTTTTTTCCGAGACAGGGTTTCTCTGTGTAGCCCTGGCTGTCCTGGATCTTGCTCTGTAGACCAGGCTGGCCTTGAACTCAGAAATCCGCCCGCCTCTGCCTCCCAAGTGCTAGGATTAAAGGCGTGTGCCACCACTGCCCGGCTTCAATATATTATTTTTAACTGAAACATTTCACATGTGCCTATTATAACCGTATACAAGCTAGAGGGCTGTATGTTTACAGAGAGATGGAAGGGCTAAAGGGAATGGAGGGCACTCATGAATAACTTCACTAGTTAACTTTTAAAATATCACTGATGTACACAACAGTGTACTATTTATTGTAAAGCATGAACTAACTTTACCACCCACCCACCCACTGAGTCTGCCTGAGGGAAGGGATTTGAAAGAAGAGCCTCAAGGAACTGGAGAAACACTTCACCCAGGAAGTCCATCAGAGCCTATCCTAAGAAAAGGGATTCATGCTGGGTCATGCTAGAAGGGCTTTTCATTCAGGCAAGACCTATCACTTTTCTACCCTAAGCCCATTTCCTCAACAAGAAGCAGTTGATGAGGAACAAGAGAGACATTCTGACTTGTCTCCAGGGCCAGGTCATGTTCACTCATTTGATTTGCAGTGTTTTGTGTATGAGGAAGAAAAGCAAAAACAAAGCAAGAAAAACACTGCATCCTGGGCCATGAGAGATGATGGCTCAGCAGTTAAGTTCACTGACAGCTTTTGCAATGGACCTGGGTTCTGTTCTCAGCACACACATGATGGTTCAGCTCCAGTTCCAGGGGATCCAATGCCCTCCTCTGACCTCCATGAACACACGCAAAACATTAGTACACATAAAGTACATTAATTTTAAAACAAAGAATACTGTATCCTGTGATGTTAACTATGATGACTAGTCTGGCTGTTATTGATAGTGCTAACCAATAGCTAATGCCTAGGTCTACAGATGCCTTAGTGATCATTTTCTGTGGGGTTTATAGAAGTAAGTCATTTATGAACATTAGTCATAATACAAGAGATGGTGCTGGATAAGAAAGAGAGGGAGGGAGGGAAGGGAAGAGAAGACGATAGGGAGAGGGAGAGAGAGAGGGAGAGGGAGAAGAATGTCTCCATTGGAGAAGCCCTCTGTACACAAAAAGCAGGAACAAGTATTCCCCTCCTGGCCTTACACTGGATACCAGAGGCTTGGGTAGTCACATGATCTGAATATAGTTGTCTTACCAGGCCTCTCCCCACCAGGAGGTAACTTTCATGGAAGACACACAAGATGAGATACATAGAAAAGCCCATCTCATCTCAGCAGAGGAAGAATTTGAAATACACAGTTCTGAAAAATGCTCGGTGATTCTATGAATATATCAGGTATATTTATTCCCACACATAAAACTCCTTTTGTTAAAGTTACTGACGCCTCTAGTAATAAGAATGGAATTTAAAATGACTTTAACGGAATAAACGACAATTCTGTCAGGATAAATCAAGTCCTGCGTCATGTTTTAAAGTTATCTTCTGTGCTTATAATTTTACTTGTGAAACATACTGCTACAGGGGAGAAATTCCTCAAGTTGTGCTCCTAATTTTAAAAGTCCTTTACTGCTTGGGTTAATTGGAGCTACTCTGGGGAGTCCCGCTGAGTTAATTATCACAAGGTTGCTTCTAAAATTGTCCTTAGGACAAACAAGGCCTTACTACTTTAGGTAGACATAGCTCTCCACAAACAGCAAGAGTGAAGTCTTTTAGAATGGAACATCTAGAGCATTGTTCATAAAGACATTTATAGCTTTAAGGTTATGAGTCAGTATTTCTTGGAACTATTAAAGACCATTTTTCATTACAGCAGGAAATTGGTTTGCTCATGTAACGAAGACTCTAAGAGTATCAGGTGAGATGGTACTGGACAACTTGGACAACTGCTGCTGGTGTATATAGTTTATGTAAACAGTGGTAATCTTCCTCTCATCCTCCAAGAGGAAATGAGGGCCAGCTGAGAACCCTTCGCCTTCTCACAACTGCTGGAGGAACTCTAACATTTGCATGAAAGCACCTGAGGCCTCCAGGGCTTCCTTTCAAGCTTTCAGGCCAGTCTGAAATTTTCATCCTGAATGATTATTTCTAGCTGGGGTGTGAGTTGAAGGGATTGAAGATGAGGTTAAGATGTTCTAGCCCTACAACAGCCAATACAGAACTCTGGGTCAAGCATTTCCTGTCCACTGTGTCCCCTGGTCAACACATGATTACAATCAGGAAGGAACAGAAGCTGTCAAAAGTTCTTCTTTGCAGCAGATGTCAAGGTACTAAGAACAAGTGATATTTAGGCTCTCAGCATTTAACGGAGTACCCCCCAAAAGCTCAGGGCACTTTGTGGAAGAAGGGGTGAGCTTAAGAGTCACACTATAGGAAGGAGGGCTGGGAAAAACTATGCCGCTCATGAACTCACAGTAGCTGCTGTTGCCTGCACAGGGCCACACAACACTGAACCAGTACACATTCAGTAACTTGGAGGGCTTATGGGGACCTGTCTTATGCAGGGAAGCTAATGTCAGTCATTGCTTTCAGTGCTGGAGTAGTCATTGGTGAGTTACCCACAGTACCAATGCATAATGTTACATCTGTGCTTGTGGGTGGCCCCAAGTCACTCCTTGTTAAACAAATGGGTCATGAGAAAAACAAACAAAAAGATGTGAAAGTGGGGTGGGGACTTGGTGGGAGGGAAGAGGGGTTGGTAGAGATAAGAGGAGGATGAGAGGGGGTTGAAGAATGAGTATAACCATAATGTTTTAAACACACACACACACACACTCACACGCACACACACACGCACACGTACATGTACATAGATAGATAGTAGATAGGTAGATAGATAAGAAGGGTAGATAGTACACATACCATATCTATCTATCTATATATATATACACGTATAATATTGTCATAAAATAAATTAGCTTTAAAAAAGAGTTTCAACCAGTCTGTCTGGACCGGTGACCTAAGCAGACCTTGGGCACAAATTCTGCACAATACCCAGAGGAAGCTCCACTCCCAGGTGCTTTAATACACCCAGGATCATAGGATGAGAGGTGAGGAGGACACAACATCTGTCCCAACACCCGGAGTAACTGGGACTAGCAGTACCCAGGCACGCAAGAACTCTGCCAGTCCTGTGGCACTGGTTCCTTCCAGACTATCTGAGCCAATGCCCGAAGCAGACCTTGGGCACAAATTCTGCAGCCAGTCTCACAACACCCAGAGAAAGCTCCACTTCCAGGTGCTCTAACACACTCAGGATCACAGGATCAGAGATGAAGAGGACACAACATCTGTCCCAACACCTGGAGTAATTGGGATTATCAGGACCCAGGCACACAGGAACTCTGCTAGCCCAGTGGCACAGGTTGCTCCCAGTCTGTCTAGACTTGTGCCCTAAGCAGACCGTGGGTGAAAACTCTCATAATACCCAGAGGAAGCTCTACTCCCAGACACTCTATGGGCCCAGGATCACAGGATCCCAGAATCACAGTATCACAGAGACATCTTGACTCTGAGGGGTTCTGATACAACCAGGATCACAGGAAGGACAGGCCCCAGTCAGATTTAGCCAGGGCAGGTAGCACCAGAGATAACCAGATGGCAGGATGCAAGCATAAGAATATAAGCAACAGAAACCAAGGTTACTTGGCATCATCAGAATCCAATTCCCCCACCATAGCAAGGCCTGGACACATCATCACACCTGAAAAGCAAGATTCAGATATAAAATCACTTCTCATGGTGATGATATGGGACTTTAAGAAGGACATAAATAACTTCCTCAAAGAAATACAGAAGAACACAGGTAAACAGCTAGAAGCCCTTAAAGAGGAAACACAAAAATCCCTTAAAGAACTATAGGAAAACACAATCAAACGGGTGAAGGAGATGAACAAAACCATCCAGAATCTAAAAATGGAAATAGAAACAATAAAGAAATCACAAAGGGAGATAACCCTAGAGTTAGAAAACCTAGGAAAGAGATCAGGAGTCATAGATGCAAACATCACCAACAGAATACAAGAGATAGAAGAGAGAATCTCAGGGGCAGAAGAGACCACAGAAAACATTGACACAACAGTCCAAGAAAATTCAAAATGCAAAAGGATCCTAACCCAAAACATCCAGAAAATCCAGGACATAATGAGAAGACCAAACCTAAGGATAATAGGTATAGAAGAGAATGAAGACTCCCAACTTAAAGGGCCTGTAAATATCTTCAACAAAATGTTAGAAGAAAACTTCCCTAACCTAAAGAAAGAGATGCCCAAGAACATGCAAGAAGCCTACAGAACTCCAAATAGACTGGACCAGAAAAGAAATTCCTCCTGTACATAATAATCAAAACACCAAATGCACTAAACAAAGGAAGAACTTTAAAAGCAGTAAGGGAAAAAGGTCAAGTAACATATAAAGGCAGGCCTATCAGAATTACACCAGACTTTTCACCAAAGACTATGAAAGCTAGAAGATCCTGGGTAGTTGTCATACAGACCCTAAGAAAACACAAATGCCAGCCCAGGCTACTATACCCAGCAAAACTCCACAGTATCTTTCCACAAATCCAGCCTTACAAAGGATAATAGATGGAAAACACAAACATAAGGAGCAAAATTACACCCTACAAGAAGCAAGAAAGTAATCTTTCAGCAAACCCACACAAACATAATTCCATCTCTAACAACAAAAATAACAGGAAGTAACAACTACTTTTTCTTAATATCTCTTAATATGAAAATTAAT